>NW_019384841.1:99255-161395 GCF_000671375.1 Centruroides sculpturatus
GGCCGCGATTTCTGATATTATTTTTCTGCGAAAACTTCGTTGACCTTTGGAGACATCATTAATATAAATAATTTTTATGGCCGTTAAATAAGAAATGTTTCTTTCACAAGAAATGTATAAAATTACAGTACTAAACAGACGATAGGTCGCCTAACTCGCCGTAGCGTGACGCTAGACGGCGAAAAATATATATTTAATTATAATAAAGTTACAATAAATTAAGTTAATATATAATTATATATACAGTACCTAATTTATATATAATTAATATATAATTATATGTACAGTACCTAATTTATATATAATTTATATAATACTGTCCAGACGATAGAAATCTCTCCGTAGCGTGGCGCTACAGACGGCGGGTAAGTAGTTCGGCTGCCCGATGACGTTTTACGTATTATAGGAGTTATTTTTACCGTTGTTTACGGATAATGCCACAATTTTTATAGGAATCATAACTATAGGAAACGGTTTTATAGGGGGATCTACTATATTTTAATATATTTTTTAAAAGAAACAAAATCACTGAGTTACGTGCGTTTAACAACGGGTTCGGAAATCTTTGAAAATGTTAACAACGGGTTCGGCCGAACCTGTGCGAACCCGCTGAATATCACCACTGGCTACAAGTATATATAATATACTTGTGGCCCAAAACTCCATGACATCTTCCAATGTGGCCCAGAGAAATAAAAAGGTTGGACACCCCTGATGTATCAGCATCTCTATGATTGATACAAAAGTGTTTTCTATTAGCTTTAAAGATTTCTAATAATGCCAAGAACCTGACTGAGTTAAGGCTCCTGGCAGGCCTAATGATCTTAGTCTCATTTCTACTTTGCTCAAATTGTAACTCTTCAGTATGTCTGGATTGAATCATGGTTTGTTCAGATATAATGTTACAATTATTCATTATGATTTTTAAAAATCATATAAGTCTTGTAAAAGTCTTTCACTTGTAAAAGTCTTTATTTCTTTTACAAGTGCATTTTGCAAAGAAAGAAGAATGATTAATAACATTTATGAAAATATTTTGAGATTTTATTTAGTATGAGTATGTTTCAAAATTCTAATGACTGTGACATTGAAATAATTGGAAAATCATATTCTGATCAAAACAAATACTTAATAGTTCTGGCTGGTACTCTGATAATAAGAATGATTTTAAAAACAGAAACTTACCATATAGATTATTAGTGACTTGAACTGCTTAAAATTTATTTTAATTATAACTAAAAGTTATATCTGCATGCCATTTTCAAGTATATTATAACATATCAATAATGATGACCTGATTGTTGAGGCTGTAAAGAAGTCAGCCTAATACTCTAAGAGACTCAATTTAAAGTCTGGGTTGGGAACTTCAAGAGAATTTTCAGGAATCCTTGGTTAGATCCTGTCCCTCACCACCAACTGTATTCATTATGAGCTTGCCAAATTTATGATGGTTTTGGAAAAAGACTTTTTCATAATTAAAATAACTAATAGGTTACTTTCAGTTATACCAATAAAAAATTATAAAATATTTTTGTATATAATTCAGTTATTCATTGAGAAATTAAATCTATTCAAAGAGTTGGATGCCAGTGATAGATGGCTATATTTAATATTTTTTAATAAATTAAAAAATAATAATAATAATCCTGTTATTTTTCTGGTAAGCTATAACAAATGAAACTGAGTGATTATTTTTTACTTTATATGAGCTACTTAATAAATTAAAATAACTCTTTTTTTGTATGTTTTCTTTGTAAATTTGTTTTGACATATTAAGTTGCAATATTTTGTTTAAAATGGATTAATAATATCCTAGTTTTCCTCGTATAAAGATTTTACTAAATTAATGAATATAATCATTGTTGTTGGATTGTGTCTTACTTAGTTGATACTGGTGCCTAGTGCTATGCTAGACTAAGGTCGAGATGTAGCTGTGTTTATGTGTTTGTTTATTATTTTTTTTGTATGTTTCTATTTTTTGAATCTATAATTACATCAATAAATGTTTACTTTTTTATATTATTTTACGTATATGTATTTATATAAAATATTTCTGCATTTCTATTGCAGCCTCTTTTACCATCTGTTCTAAATGAAGATGATATGCAGCAGATTGTACAGATTGTGTTGAAATCATACTTAAAAAGTAATACAAATATTCATATTTTCTGTAATACAATTCTAGTTTCAGATGTATTTCTTCAAGACTGTTTCAAAATATTTGAACCTATTATGATAAAAAAATCTGAAGAGGTAATTATTTATTTTTATAGTATATTTAAAATGTGTAGATTTCTATAAATTAAAAAAAATTAATTATATTAATATATACAGTTGTTTTCTCAATATTATCAAATTTTCTTATTTTTACTAATATCAATAATTGCACATTTAATATTTGTTGATACAAAATTCACTTATTTAAATCATGATTAAGATATTTAAACTCAGACATCGTTTTTAACTTACAGTTGTCCATTTAAAAAACTTTAAGCATTTATAAATTACACAAATCAAATAGTAAATCATACATTCAGTATTTATTTTAATTTTTTTTTAATTAATACTACAGGTTTATGAAATTTCATTTATCTTAATTATTTTATGATAATCAGATTAAAAGACAAAAATCAAATAAATTTTGAAATAAATTATAGAAATATTTTTATTCATATAAATGTTAATGGAATATCATAAACATTGTGTCATTGATTTCATATTTTTCTCAATAACATTTAAATGTTTTGGGAGAAATATTAGTATTTAAGTTGCCTTTTAAAACATAACTCCTGCATATTTGGAAATTGCTTTAATTTACTTAAATATTAAAAATTTAGAGACTAATATATGCTTGAATATTATATAATATTTAATATACATTTTACTCTAACTTTTTATCTGCTATAAAAAAATTATATCATTCTTAAAATGTCTATTTTGATCATTTTTATGAATTGGTAATCTTAATAATACAAAATAATAGTGACTTGAAAATATAAAACTTGTTTGTACAAACGTTTGTTTAAAAAGTTAACAAAAAATATTCTGATTAATATAATCACAATTATTATATTTATATTATATTTGTTGGCACTTGTAAAATGGCTGTTGGTCATTATTTCTAATACTAATAAATAAATAATATAAATATATTAATATAGTAAACCATTGATTTAACAGATTTTGGATAAAATTTGTCTTGTAGAAAAAATTTAAAATGTCTTTTGTTTGCAAATGGAGCATGCTAAAAGATTGAAACAATGAGTCAGAGTATAAATTACTCAATGTACTTATACATCATAATAATGTTTAAACACATTTTGCACATTTTAAGTTTGTTACTAATATATTATTTTTAAATGTTTTAATTAATGGACTTTCAGCAATACTAGATATGCCTTTCTCAAATAGCCTCTTAAATTGTAGGTTTATTGTAATATTTTGAATGAGTCAATCTGTCCATTTTCATCTCAGTTCAAAGCAACTGTTGACAAATTATTAACACCCTTTTTTTTAAGATTTTTTTAGGAATCAATATATTAACTTTCTGACTATATCTTCAAAAAAATAAGTTTATATACTTTTTCTTGCATATTATTTTGATTTAATTTTTTTCTTTATTTTTTGGCTGTTAGTATTTATTTACAGATTTTTTTTTCTTTATATATTCTTTTTAGCATAATTGTTGATTTTGAGATTACTTTTTATAACTTAATCAAAAAAAGAAAGCTTAGTCAAATTGGATACTTTGTTGTTAATATGAAATTATTGACAAACTAAAATTTTTATAGATATTTTATAATTTAAATTTAAATGAAATAAAATTAATATTGTAATTTGTATCTTTTTTACCTAGTTTTTGAGTGGTTGAATTTTGTCTCTCTGGTTTAGGATTTGAAAATATTAAAAATATAAAATTTTAGAACTAGAAACATCATAGAATAGTGTTAAATATTTAATTACTAAACGTAACTGCTTTCTAAAATTATTTTTAAGAAACAATTTTCTAGTTTTCTTAGGAATTAAATAGTCTTAACAATTGAAATTTGTTAATTTTTGTTTAATATAAAATCTAAAGAAATATTTTGAATATAACAATTATAATAAACTTGTTTATTATATCAGGATATACATAAAGGCGTTTATCATTTCTTGAATCCTCAATCAACTAAGGTTTTATCAAAGGGTGATAAAGCAGATGAATCAAGTGGCAAAAATAAACAAGAAAAGAAAGATGAAAGAAGGAAAAAGGGTACAAATAATTATTATATTATACTGATTTTTACATGCTTAAATATTTTGGTATTATATAGTGAAAGATTAGATGTCAATGATAAATTATTCAACTGTAATGTGATATGTTGAATAATTACTTACAACTAATTATTATTTACAATAATATTACTCTAACCTTTTTAATAAAGAAAATTGAGAAGTTGTATATATGAAAATGTTTTTACATATTAAAATTCTTCATTTTTTTTATATCATTTGTAAAAGATATTTTATACATATTGTAAAAATAGCCTTATTAAAAATTCATTAAATGATATAAAATAATACTGATGCATGATATTAATTTGTTTATCTATCCTAAAATAGCTTAATACAAATATTATATTTAACATTAATAATTAATAAATTTAAATTTCATTATACAGAAATAGACATCTGTTTTAAATTACATTTTAGGTGGAAAATCTAGAGGTTTACAAGGACGAGAGACTAAAATGAGAGCTACTAAAAAGAAATATCTTGCAAATAAAGGGGGCAGTGATAGTGATTCTGAAACAGAATTGGGAACATCTTTTGAAAAATCTGGTGGAAAGCAACAAGATATTGAATTTCTAACACTAAATGAAATAGAAAAAGAATTATCAAAATTAATAACATTACAAGATTGTCCAGAAGAATTAATTAATGAATTAGCAAAACATTTATTTAAGTTAGNATTTTGGATAAAATTTGTCTTGTAGAAAAAATTTAAAATGTCTTTTGTTTGCAAATGGAGCATGCTAAAAGATTGAAACAATGAGTCAGAGTATAAATTACTCAATGTACTTATACATCATAATAATGTTTAAACACATTTTGCACATTTTAAGTTTGTTACTAATATATTATTTTTAAATGTTTTAATTAATGGACTTTCAGCAATACTAGATATGCCTTTCTCAAATAGCCTCTTAAATTGTAGGTTTATTGTAATATTTTGAATGAGTCAATCTGTCCATTTTCATCTCAGTTCAAAGCAACTGTTGACAAATTATTAACACCCTTTTTTTTAAGATTTTTTTAGGAATCAATATATTAACTTTCTGACTATATCTTCAAAAAAATAAGTTAATTTTCTATGGTTTCCATNATAATTGTTGATTTTGAGATTACTTTTTATAACTTAATCAAAAAAAGAAAGCTTAGTCAAATTGGATACTTTGTTGTTAATATGAAATTATTGACAAACTAAAATTTTTATAGATATTTTATAATTTAAATTTAAATGAAATAAAATTAATATTGTAATTTGTATCTTTTTTACCTAGTTTTTGAGTGGTTGAATTTTGTCTCTCTGGTTTAGGATTTGAAAATATTAAAAATATAAAATTTTAGAACTAGAAACATCATAGAATAGTGTTAAATATTTAATTACTAAACGTAACTGCTTTCTAAAATTATTTTTAAGAAACAATTTTCTAGTTTTCTTAGGAATTAAATAGTCTTAACAATTGAAATTTGTTAATTTTTGTTTAATATAAAATCTAAAGAAATATTTTGAATATAACAATTATAATAAACTTGTTTATTATATCAGGATATACATAAAGGCGTTTATCATTTCTTGAATCCTCAATCAACTAAGGTTTTATCAAAGGGTGATAAAGCAGATGAATCAAGTGGCAAAAATAAACAAGAAAAGAAAGATGAAAGAAGGAAAAAGGGTACAAATAATTATTATATTATACTGATTTTTACATGCTTAAATATTTTGGTATTATATAGTGAAAGATTAGATGTCAATGATAAATTATTCAACTGTAATGTGATATGTTGAATAATTACTTACAACTAATTATTATTTACAATAATATTACTCTAACCTTTTTAATAAAGAAAATTGAGAAGTTGTATATATGAAAATGTTTTTACATATTAAAATTCTTCATTTTTTTTATATCATTTGTAAAAGATATTTTATACATATTGTAAAAATAGCCTTATTAAAAATTCATTAAATGATATAAAATAATACTGATGCATGATATTAATTTGTTTATCTATCCTAAAATAGCTTAATACAAATATTATATTTAACATTAATAATTAATAAATTTAAATTTCATTATACAGAAATAGACATCTGTTTTAAATTACATTTTAGGTGGAAAATCTAGAGGTTTACAAGGACGAGAGACTAAAATGAGAGCTACTAAAAAGAAATATCTTGCAAATAAAGGGGGCAGTGATAGTGATTCTGAAACAGAATTGGGAACATCTTTTGAAAAATCTGGTGGAAAGCAACAAGATATTGAATTTCTAACACTAAATGAAATAGAAAAAGAATTATCAAAATTAATAACATTACAAGATTGTCCAGAAGAATTAATTAATGAATTAGCAAAACATTTATTTAAGTTAGTATCAATATAATTTTTTTTATTATATTCATGATATTAAATAATGAATTGTATTAATTTTTATTATAAATATTAAAATAAAATATATTCTTTAAAAGATTGATAAAATTTCTCAAGTTTAAAAATTGTTTTTAGTATGAGTAATTTAGACAAAATAATCATAATATTATATAAACTAAGTTTAAATGAAAACTTTCATTGCAGACCTCTAACAAAAAAATATCAAGAAATTGCAAAATCTGTTTTCTTGGCTTCAGCAACATCATCTAGTGCAACTAGAAGGAAAACTCATGCTGAAGTTCAAGAAAAACTAAATACATTATATTGTCAAGTACATATGTTTGAGAAGGGTCTTAAAATTTTCTCTGGTAATTACTGGTATTATATTTCAAAATTTATTTCTTTTGTTTAGTATTTTATAATTGCTTAAACTTCTTTCAGATGATGTTCAGTTGCAGTTAATCAAGTATTTGTTGAAATCATTATGCTCAGATATGACTAACATAATTGTAAATTATTTGTGTGCTGAACTTGGAATTAATAGTGAGGATGAAACTACTACTGCAATTACACCAGAGGTATAATTTTAAATATAAGATATCCTAATATCAATTTAAAACTGCTTGTGTTAAGAATATCTTAAAGTGGTTTTAAACTGGTATTTAAAACATGTAGTTAAATATATATTCTTACATATTTAATTTTGTGAGTATTTTGTGACCATTTGAAGTGAATTCAATGTGGTAGCTGGATGGCTGCTATATTGAATTCATCTCAAAATGTTTAAATGTGAATGGGGTCATGCAATACATAAAATGAGGCTAGAATTTTGAGAGAAATGCAATGGTGCGCGTGTTCTCAACCTAACTTTAATCTGTGAAAAGTTATAAAGAAATGAACTAGCCAATTTCTCATTGACCAGATATAAATAAATAATGTTGGGACGCCTCTAACACAAGAGTTATTATTTGAACTATCCTGAGAATTCACATAACATTTTAAATGATTTTTATCAACAACATCCCCATAATGACCCTGTGTTTCATATGGCAGTTGCACAATTGCTGCAAAAGTTCCAATCTGATACTAAGTCAGTGGCATATCCAGGATTTTGAAAATATGGGTGCTGCTCAACACACATTTGGGGGGAACCAAGGCATGTGCTTCCTGTTATTTTTTGGTGAATGTTGCCCAGTTACCTTAGAATTACTTTAATTACTTACCTAATTGCACATTACCAAGTGCAGGTAATGTGGTATTTAAATAGTTTATTTTTGAATATGATATGTGTTGTTATATTTATTTTTATTTTAAAGTAGTAATTGCTTTGGTACCAAGGGAGTGCTGCAGCACCATAAGGCATTCTCTAGATACACCCCTGATTTAATTTGTAATAGTGAAACTGTTGGACTGGTATCAGAATAAGTTTTGACAAAGTATTGTAAATTTTATTGTGAGATACTTCGTGTGATCTTATCAAGTGTAAAAACTATTTAAATAATTTTTGTAATCTTTATAGACACTCACTTGTTTTTAATTTTAACTTACTGTATGATGCAAGTTATATATAAATGTAAGGACGTATGGCTTTGTCACCACTGCCCAATACCTAATTTGTCAGGCAACTGAACCCAGGAAGGTCTGCAGGTATAAATTTCGTTTGTGGGTGCCTATGGATTTAGACTCGAAACACCTTTACAAATTTTTTCATTTAGTATTACAAAAGAATAATTGCTTACATTGTTAAGTTAATTCTTCAGTTCCTGCCAATTGTCCCAGAAAAATGGTTTTTGTCTTGAGATCAACAGTTTATAAGATCACTGCGAGGTTCAGTTAGTGCCAGGCTCAGGTTGATGTGGCTGATGAGGTGGATGAAAGGGTTCTTGAAATATCAAACATTTCATCGCACAGTGGGTTTTTTTTTTTTTCCTTAGAGTCCCTCAGTGGTAAGGTCAGACTGGAGTTGATAGACTGATGTTAGCGAATAGAAATATACCAACATTACACAGTTCAGATATAAGAGTGGATTTTTGAGATGAAAGATTGGAGAAGTGTGGTTTCTTGAAGAACAGTTGGAGAAGTGCGTTATGACCTTGAGATGTGGGTTTATATAAATTTTAACCGCAGACCAAGACCAAACAATCTAATTGGTCTCTAATTTTGTTCTTTCCTCCCTGATTTGTTATCTTTTTGTCTCCAGGTAGAACGAAACCCAATTGTGATGCAGGAAAGATTGAATCGCGAGGTTAACCTGACATTTCATTTCAATCTTGGGCAATGGGATGTTTAAACAATCCTTGGAACTTTTGCTTGTATTTCCATAAGTTTTGTTTTCTCTCCTGTCAAAAATTTCTGTCACAATCTCAATAAACATTGACATTTCACAATAATTATTTATTGATTTTCTTTTTGAAACCGTGTCTGTTCTGTTTTATATTTGTGGCGTAATAAACACTAGTATTGTGTTTTATTCTAAAGACACATGGCAACTTGATAAAGGAACTTGATGGAAAATTTGCCATGTGTCTTTAGAATAAAACACAATACTAGTGTTTATTACGCCACAAAAATTATTTATTGATTAAAATAATATAGAGCACTTTGAGTTTGCTGTAATTTCATCTTATTTATAAGCATTCGGGGGCGCTACTCGACATCGTCGGTGTTGGTGAGTTTTATGCCTGACCTTGTGTGAACTGTAGTTGTGGTGTTTATTAATTTTAATTGTAACCGAACGTTTTTGGATGTTAATGTATTTCACGTCGTTGTATTTGTTGTTATTACTGCTAATTATGGCCGGAATAGAAACTAACCCCGGTCCGTTACAACATTCTCCTCCTGGCTCAAGTCAAATAGCTATGCAAAAGAAGGGGCGCGGTCGTCCTAAAAAGGCAATAGTACCCTGTTCTGATAATACAAGTCATGTAATGGAAAAGATTAACGACGATGACATTATAGACGAAAACATAAGAGAAAACATTGGGACAACAAGAAAATCTAGAATTAGTGATTATTTTGAATCGTCAGATCAGTTCGCTCAGGGTGGCGCAGTTGAACCGGAATATTCGCTAAAATCAATCTATGAGCTAATACAGAGTAAATTTGAACTACTAAACCAGGAAATTAGTGCGATTAAACAGGAAATAAGTCGAATACAGTTAGATAATATTCAAATTAAAGAAGACATGAAAGCCATTAATCAGAAAATTCTTATAGGAGAAGAGAAAATGAAAACAGTCTTACATTTGAAAGGTATGTTTGAATTCCAATTGGACAGTATTACTAATAAAAACAACAATACGAATTTGATAGTGATTAATTTTCCTTTTAAATCAAATGACAAGTTGAAAGAGTTCATTGAGTTTATTGAGGTTGAGCTTAATTTAAAAAACATTTTAATTGATCATTTAATTCCACTGGGGAAAAGTAACTCTATTAATAATATAATAAAAATAGAACTGGCATCAGTTAACGATAGAAATCTTATTCTCAAGGAATTTTGGCGGAATAAATCCAAATTTGCTAATGAAACTGCTAACATTATTATGAAGTCGGATTTATGTTATAGATCCAGAATTAGAAGAAAAAATTTGATTAAGAAAATCAAGACAGAATTTGTAGCTGAAACCAAATTAATTGTTAGGGGTGATTACTTTATTAAAAATAATCTCAAATACTCTTTGGATATGGACACTAACGAAATTATTCCAATCGACCATTTTTTATATCAAGCAGACTAGATTCTATGCACAAAACAACCGATAGGTGTATTAAACAGTATAACACTGGTGATAACATTTGGTTAACATTCAAAAAAGATAATGATGATGCCGATGATTACAACCTTGATAGTAACAATCACAGTGAAGATATAAAATAAATGAAATATATTAAAACTTTAATTATATTTAGGAATTGTTAAGGTTTAAAAACTAAGTTACATGCGCTCAAAGCAAAATCATTTATAAATTTAAATGTGATAGTCGGATTTACTGAGACTTGGTTAAGGAACTTAATTCAATGGAAAAAGAGTATTTTGAAGCTGATAATTATATAGTATTTAGTGAAGCCCATAAAGTAAGTAAATACGGCCGTCCTTCTGGTGGAATTTTACTTTTGGTAAAAAAGTTTTTTGGATCAATCATTTACCTACACACTACGTTGAATTATATAGTGGCAATAATTAAATTAAACGAGAAAAAAAAAAAAATTAAATTCTGAGATTAATGAATATCACTTAGGAATTATAGTCACATATCTTGCACCTTCTAATGATAAAAAGATGACAGATGGACTTGTTTAACTCAGAATTGGATTGCTCAATTGTCTCACATATTTAATGACTATGGATTTTCCATCAATTTAGTTTTTGATTATTTCACAAATAATAATCATTATATTAATCAATTAATGCTTAGAGTTTTAGAATGTTCCATTACTCAGGATATTGAAGTGATAAATATTAAGAGAAGTGATAAATAAGATCAAGAATCAAAGATCACTGAAGATCAAAATAAAAGCCAAAGTTTAGGTAATCATATGTACAATAAATTCAATCTAGCCACCACTAATGAAATTTACAATTGCTATAATGGTGTAAGAAGACTCTTAAATGTAAAATCTTAAAATACTACATGTTATTCTAAAGCGAAGATATGTTTAATTTTTGTTATTGAATGTTTATTTTCCATCTTTCTTCATCGTCATGTACCCCCTTGTAACAGGCGACTGCCTATTATGTTCAATAAACTAAACTAAACTAAACTAAACTACAAGCATTCAAGTCAAAGTTCATCTTCCTGGTTTGACACATGAACTCAGGTTGTCAGACACATCTAGTTTTTTTTTCTTCGTGTAGTGTTTATCTAACGAAATTCCTTTTAGAAGTGGAAAGCTTCTAAATAAAATTTTAGTGAGGAATTTGGACCTCATTCAGAACCTCACATAAAATTTTAAACTTCACATTAGAAGATAGTTGCAACAATACAACCAACATTAGCTGGTTGTTTTGTTGCAAAAGAAGACTATAAATTAAAATTGTGAAAATAATAGACTTTCACAATGGCAGTTTTGAATTAGTTCTTTGATTTTAAGCTATTCAATTGGCTATTTGAGTGGTTCATATTAAATAAATAAATAAATAAATCTGTAATTTTATCTAATGGATTAGATCTAATTTATTTTCTCTTTACATTCTTTTATTTAATATAATTATGTGAATGAAAAGTTTATGAAAATTTCTCAATAGCTAATAAGTAAATATAATTATTTTTATAATTAAAAATTACATATGCTCACTATTAGAGATAAAAATTTAATTATTAATAGGATTTTCTAATTAAAATTCTTAGCTAAGATCTTTACAACAGAAATCTATTTCAAAAACATTATATTAATGTTATTTTATAATTATTAACTTGTTTAAGTTCAATTGGCTTATTAATTGCTTTTAATTTTTTAATTTTGCTCACTGATTTTTACAATAAATTTTATTTTAAAATATTTCTATTAAATTAAACAGTTTTTTTAATACATTCAAGATATATACAATAACAACTTTACAGTTTTTGAATTCTAAAATATCTATTAAGTTTGGAAGAATAAGAAGTATTATGAATATTTAAATATATTAATTTAGCTCTACATTGTCTTCCATTGTATTTAATTTGATTTAGTGAAAGTAATTGGTTTTATTTAAATTGAATATAAATAAAATAGAAAACATTATACTGATACTTAAAAAGTCTTTTTGTTTTTTTTTTTAATTTTTAAAGGCAAGACTGAAAATAATAGGAAAACTTCCAGTTGAATCAAAGGATGCAATAATGAAACTTCATAACAGTTTAAACAATAAAGTGAGTTTTTATAATGTTGAATTTTCTAATGGTAGCTGTATTACGTATTATATAGGTAAATGTCTCTTCAATCCGAACAAAATTTCGGTAGACTTTCTCACAGCTCTACAGGTTAAAAATCTCCTTTATTGTTTTTCACAGATGCATTTCGAGCAAGTTTAATTTTCCTGCCCCTCTTCAGTGCTTAAGATTTCCCACATGTTTCTTCATCTCTTTTACAGTACTTGTACTATCAATTTACAATGTTTTCAAATTTATAATTCTCAATTTTTTCTTAAGGGCGTTTTACATCGAAATCCGTACTATTATGATACACAAATGTTTTTCTTTAAAAGTGTCACAACAATAACAGAGTAGTATACGTTGTATAAACTTTAAAAAAGGTTCAACATACAATAAAATTTTCACGACAATGTATAATCTTAGAAATATAAATTAGAGTTTATATTTCTAAGATTATACATTGTCGTGAAAATTTTATTGTATGTTGAACCTTTTTTAAAGTTTATACAACGTATACTACTCTGTTATTGTTGTGACACTTTTAAAGAAAAACATTTGTGTATCATAATAGTACGGATTTCGATGTAAAACGCCCTTAAGAAAAAATTGAGAATTATAAATTTGAAAACATTGTAAATTGATAGTACAAGTACTGTAAAAGAGATGAAGAAACATGTGGGAAATCTTAAGCACTGAAGAGGGGCAGGAAAATTAAACTTGCTCGAAATGCATCTGTGAAAAACAATAAAGGAGATTTTTAACCTGTAGAGCTGTGAGAAAGTCTACCGAAATTTTGTTCGGATTGAAGAGACATTTACCTATATAATTTTTTATAAGTTATTTTTTACATAAAATAAATTATTATATTGAACTTTAATTTATAAATGCAAAGTTGTTTAAATTTAAAAATGTAATTTTATATATATTTTACAAGATAAGTAACATATTTGTATTTGTATTATAAGATTATGCTATATTGATCATTTTACATTAAATAGAAATTAATAATTTATTAATTATATTGAGAGTTGCATTAAATCAAAATATTTTATTGCAAACTAATATATTCTTAAAAAAACTGTAGGATAATCTATAAACAAATGATTTTTTAAGAGAGTTTTAGGAAATTTTATTGTTTTAAATAAATAAATTGTTTTAATTCTAGGAAATTATTAGACACATACAAAAAACTTTATTTACAACTAATCATACATAGATTTTGAACACAAGAAACAAGTCTTCTTCCTTCTTCTTCCTGATTTTGGATGCTTGAAAAAGACTAATGGCCACAGTGTCATAAATAAATTAAATTAGAATAATCCAGCAACAAGTTCCATAACTTAACTTAGTACAGAACAGAACAGATGTTTAGTACAGCAATACTAATTTTTTTAATTTACGTTAGTTTAATTTAATTTAATTTAATTTAATTTACTAGCAATACTATTTTTTCTTCAGTACTGCTTTGTGAAGTTGTGATCTCATTCTATTGCTGGACTGACAAAAGTTTGGGTCCACTACTGCTCACCCTTTCTCAGCAGTTTCCCACAAATATATGGGATACTGTCTGGTAACTATGACCAATCAGTATCCCCATTGCCTAGTTTTCTCTTGGGTTTGCTTTAGTTCAGAGTTTCTTTGAACTTGATGCAATGGGGAGTCTCACCACTTGGACAAACTGGACCTACTTAACTAATGAAAAATGGTTAAGTAAATCAAAAATAATTTTTATAATTTTCTTTAAAAATAAAAAGACGTAGTTGTTTCCAAAAACTTGGGTGATCGTCATTTATTTCTTTTAAATGTTCCATAGTAAAAACTTCAGGAAATGACTACGTCTTTTTATTTTTAAAGAAAATTTTATCGTCCAGCGAAATTTTAAAATTAAAAAAATTTTTATAATTCTTTAAAATTGTCTAATTTTAAATTATTGAATAATAGAGTTATATAAACAATTATATTAAAAGTAATTTATTATTTTTATTTATTTAGACATTAGATGATTTCTATAAAGAAATAGAAGCAGTAACCAGTTCTGATTTTTGTGATATGATCTTGAAGAAGATTGATAAGAAGAGAGAAAGGTAATACATCTTTAATGTATATATATGTTATGCTAAGAAAATATTTGTTTTCAAAATTTTTTCTAGATTTCTTGATGGATTTAAATAAATTAGGATGTATAGGGATGGATCTGCAAATATGCAAATAAGTTTTCTGTTTTCAGATTCAATGATGTATTCTGGAGATATTGGTTGCCAAATTTTCTGAAATTTTCCTATCGTTTTGTATAGGGAGTTGAAAAGAAACTTTTTCTATCATTGAGATTTTGTAACACTTCAATGTCAGATTCACTGCGAGCTTAGTCAATAGGACTTGACTAGAAAAAGTTGGGTTATATTGGATTTACCACATTAATTGTGGTTTACAAATAAATTTTATAGTTGATGTTGGGAGCATGAATACATTTCATGCAGTCCAAACTATATGTAACTTTTAATAGATGTTAAGTTTTTCTGATTGACATGTTATTCCATGGGTACTGCAGTGTCTGCTAGTATATTAAAATATTATTTTTGTATTATAAAATTTATTTATGATAATTTTTAAGTGATTTAGTTAAAATAAATACTTTTCTCTATAATTTAAATCTGAATTGTAAATTTTTTGTAATGTATAGTACAGTTTACAGAATTGTAAATTTGACTCAAATTTATTTTACATTAATTTGTGTAGTAGAGGTTAATTTCTGCAATACAGATTAATGTAAAATAAAGATCTGTATTGTTGTGTGTTACTGTATGATATGTTCTCTCAAGCAACTTTACGCTCACTCTTATGAATTAAAATGAGAACAAGAAGCAATCAAGTACAAATAATAAATTTTAATTCTTGTTTGACAAATGTCAAAATTTTAATTTACTGTTAAATTCAAACTGAATTAACTTATTCAATTACTATTATAATAATCAATAAGGAAAATCCCTTTGATAGATTATATAAAAAATAAAAAATTTAAATTATAATATGATTTACTTCATTATTATTAATATAATAATTAATTAGATATACTAATATAGTTTCTATTAGAATGTAAATCTTTATTGATTTACATTTATGATAAAATATTGTTTTCAATAAAATAATTTTATTTTCTAACTAATTATGTGAAATAAAGCAACATATTGTTAATATTAAATATTAATGTTAATATATTTTGCAGACAAGCAATATCTGAATATAGACATACACTTCTTGCACAACTCTCTGAGACAACCGATTCCGCTCTTTGTCTGCACTTGGCCGTTCTTTTACTTATTTTGATTCAAATGCAACAAATGATTCACGCTTCAGGGAAATTTGTTCCACAAATGATAACTTTTTTGCAAAGACAAGTTCCCGCCGAGATATATCAACTACTTCACGAGTTTCAAGGTAATTTTTAAAACATTATTTTGTAGATTATACATGTTCTGTAAGTAGTGCATAAGGTATAATTAATTTGAATTTGTAATAGTATTATAAACTATTTTTTTGAAATTTTACATAATAAATTAATTAAAATAATTTGATTTTGATTTTTAGATCTGGTAATAAAACAGTTAAATCAACAAGCCGATGCTCAGGCTGAAGAGGCAGCAAAAAAATTGGAAGAGTTAATGCCAAAATTGAAAGATGTGTGTATCAATTATAAAAAGTCACAACCCAATGTTGAGTCTTGAAATTACTACTTTGTATTAAAACAAAAAAGTATTTTTGATGTACAATTAAATAAAATGTTTGTTTACTTGAATACTTGAAAATATTTTTTAATCTTTTTAAAAATAATTTATGAAAGTCTTTAATAGATAGAAAAAGCAAATGTATTTAAAATTTATATCTATTAAAATTTAATTTTTATTAATGTTTATGTGTAGCATCATTTTTACTATCAAAGATAAAAGAATTTTATAATAAAGTGAGAAAATTTCTATACCTAGTACTTATGAATAAGTTTTAAATGTTCAGATTCGTGTATTTTCTATAATGCATAACAGTTCTGATAGAACTGTGAATTGACAAAGCTCAACACTTTTTATATTCTATATATACTTAGAAAATTCTAATTGTTTCTATTCAGAATTGTCTGCATAGACTTGTACAGGTAGAAATTCAACAAAAGTTGAGACAAGCATTCTAAAACAGAAAAGCAAAATGTAATTACAAGCTGTGAATGTTAATCAAAACTCCATCTTAATCAACAGATGGAGGGGAGCAGCCTACCATGCTGGGGACCTGGAATTGAATCCAGACAGGACGATAAACCCCAGGTATTTTTTTGTGGAGTGGTCCGTCCGAACTACCCGTCCTTTCCGTTGTGGGTCCGACTGAACCCACAATGGGTTGCTAAAATAGAGGCCATCTTTGTGCTTATGGGGTGGAAAGAGTTTTAAAAAGTATGTTAAAAGTTATTATATTAAAAGAGTAAAAATTTAAAAAATTAAACTTTAGTTTAATTATTACTATATAAATGAGACACGGGTGAAATGTTGGTGCAAGAGCTGCTGTATGTTACACCATCCTGCATGATGTTTCAGATGCAAGGCATTGTCATTGTTGGGGTAAGATAAAAGCGTAAATAATGTCTTGTTATTGGCGTGCTGTTACAGGATATGCTATAGGACCACAAGGAATAGCCTCTTCAAAGAGGATTGGTACAAGAATAAATCTGGACATAAATTCACATCAGATGGTCACTTTATTTAATTTAAAATATATGTTCTCCATCTCAAATTAGTAGTGGCTTGCCCCTGTACATCATACTTTTCCTTTAACAACAGAATCGTGCGGGTCGCACATTTCAGGGAAAAATTTTGAATTAAAATAACGTGACTTCCGATTTGTATCGGAAGTTCGTATAAAGTTAATCGGCGCCTCCTGTCCCTAAAATTTCCATATCTATCTCAATTTTCATCTCTCTATTTCCGTTCTCGAGATTAAGGAAAAACGGACGGACGGACGGACGATAGTATGATAATACAAACACACGCAAATATATGCATATAGATAATATATATATATAGACAATATAATTACAAATACGTGAGCCGTTCACAGCCCGGCACACGTATTTGTAAAATCTAAGTGACTCGTACAACATGGAATTCATATAAAACAGAATTATTAACAGTGTTATAGGGGGTTATAGGGGGGGTCGACTGTAATTGTTTACACTAACATTTGTAAAATTTGAAGACAGTAAAGAACTTTTAAAGATGGTGTTTAGTTCTTCACTAACGATTGACTTATCCATCCTTATCCCGTGTAAAGTAGTATCCACAGAGCCCATTAGTTGGACTGTACAGTACATCTGGGTCTTCTTTTGTGTACATAAGACATCTTACGAATGTACACTGAAGTACTGACTGATGCACTGATTTGCGTGAGACAAATATTTTTTTGTTTTTAATTAGCAAAATATATTAAACTATAAATCTTTACACATTTAAGGCTAATTCATCTTATATTTAGAAGCCAGGCGTCCAGGTTCGTAGCTGTTATTTCATGTCCTAGTACCTTCGTCGTTAATACTGTAATATAATAATAATAATAATATAGTAAAACAGCTTACAAAAGTAAGCCATTAATTTTAAATTCGATACGTTCTAGTAATGAAATTCGAAAATTTATTATTATATTTTTATAATTCGCCAAACAAAGTTCATGAATTTAATCACGAGTAGAAAAAATTGATTACGAGTCGTGTCGTTAAAACTGGTAATTTAAATCATTTTAATCCCGCTTAATATAGGTTTTAACTTCACTTTTTATTATTATAAATTAATAAAACACGATAATGTTTTAATAATATAACGAATCAGTATATTAAATTACATTAATCTATCCAGAGTAGTGATTCTCAAAGGGCGGGCCTCAAAAGATGGCTAAGTATGCCGCGAGTATTATGAAAGTAGGCCCTATATGTTAATAATACGATTTGTCACATCCACAGTCAACAAATAGCTGGATTAAGTTCCTAGGGTAATAATTATTATTGTACAGTACATAGCTATTTATACTTTAGATTATATGAAAATACAGTATTTTTTGTACACAAAGTACACCAAAAATTTTACACGTCTTACAGTGCCCAGCGTATCAAAAGAGCTTGAGAATCACTGATTTAGAGGTGAAAGAGATTAAAAATATCGAGGGTGTTTTCTGTATGTATGAATGAATGTTAGTGTTTGAGTGTAACACGATTTTTTTCATCCTCTTTGAAGCTTAATAACTCCTGTGTTTTTTGTCAAAATTTTCTGAAATTTTGCACGAAGGTTCGTTTATTAGGGGAATTGTTACTATTAAATTTTGGTGATTAACGGACGAGGGGATGGAGAGATAAAGGGGGTCGTGTATATATCTCCGGTAGGATTAGACATAATGACGATTTACTGGTTATTAACATTTACAATTTTTTTATAAAACACATCCCTATCTTGAAAATTTGGTCGAGTGAGTTGAAGAAAATATGTTTATTCTGGAGTGCATCTTTCGTTTTTCCATTGTAAGCCTAGCCAAACTCAAACTGGGCTTAACACCTTTGATATCATTACTACTTTTTACAATTAAAAATAAAATAACATTGTATATTTAAATAAGTTTATTAAAGGAAATTTCAGTAATTCAATATCAGTAAAGAACCTATTAGTAATGTGGTAGGCGGTCTCCAACCTTGTATAGTGGGAACAGGTTAGGTCGTTCGAAATCATAAATTATGCTGCTGCAATATATAACAGAACCTATTATTAAATTTAAATATCAAATTACAGAAAAAGTATTCTATATTTGATAGTACAAAGTAATCTATTTTATATTAATTAATATTAATATTTAAATCATATGTGGAATACTATACTACCCACACTACCTTTTACATTTTATAGATTAAACAAATACATCATAATAAGGCTATGGTATTTAGTACAGATACACCACCGAATTTCTGTCAACTGAGGGTCTGGCACTTTCTTTAATCCGGACAAAATTACGAGAGAAGACTTGAAATTCCCACGCTTTATATGTAAAACAATATAAAAGAGATTGACGTCAGGTAAAATTGTTTAATTAAAATCATATATAAAGAAGTTATTAAATTAAATTATGTAACAATGAACATATTTAACCTTTAACAAAAAGAGTTGAATATTTCCTTTTTTAAATAAACACGGCTTATTTGAATTCAGAAGAGGTTTCTACTGTATGTATTTAATGTTAAAAAAGAATGTATAGACTGTAATTTCAATGACAAATCAATTACAAATGTCAGCAGCTTTTACTTTTAAGAAATGATAATGACTAAAGCCGGATACAAAAAGTTAATAATACATATTCTTCTATGGCTTAGTGGTTTTAGTGACTTACCTAATTAACATTCATCTCTTTTGTCGTTATACTTTTGTGGCACAGTTAATTAGAAATGGGGAGAGAAATGTGTACTGGTTCAGAGAGAAAAGTAATATATACATAGGCCCTATACATCTTTTTTAAATTAAGAATTTAATTTTCAATATTCAATTGTCATCGATTAGACTAGTTTTATCAAAATATATCAGCAACTAGTCTGAATTTCTTAAGAGATTAGCATCTGTAATTATTAAAATGTGAATACAATGGTTTATTTCTAAGTCGTTCCTCTAAGTAGGCAGATGTGTGTCTAATTTTGGAAATGTTAATAATAGTTTAATATCGTAATTAGTATCTTAAAATGATTTTTTTTTTAATTTTAATACTATAATGCTCACTCATTATACTCTATCGAGTATAATGAGTGAGCATTATAGATCATATACATGCAACAATTTGGGGTGTGAAAGGTATGACACTGAGTCTGAATCGGTCACAAATGTATGATCTTTATGAAATTTGTATATTTAAATAAATATAAAGGATATTACATATATATAATAATTTATTATCTCATAAGTAGGGTAAATGTAATTATGAGAAAGTGCAAAGTTCACGAAACTCGTAATGAGAGATTGCTCTATATTAATTATGATAATTAACTAAATTACAAAAAAAAAAAAGAAAANTACCGCAAATGTTTTACACCAGTGACACACGTGACAAGGTCATTTTAAAATGTGATAATTATCAGATTTATTTCATTTTTTCGAAATAAAATTATTAGCTATAATTTTATTTTTATAGTTTTGTTTTTGTTTTTTTTCTCACATTTACATTGTTAAATGAGGCTGATATTATTTATCATATTGTTTTCTGTAATTATAGAAAGTGACATTTGAATGACATCTTAGGACAGGTCCGGTTTATAGAGATCGCTTCCGTGATAAAGTAGTGTATGAGTCGTGTAATGACACAAATTCAGGAATTTCGATCTTTCTTCAAATATTTTCAAGTGGGTCAAACAACGAAAAATGTCCATTTTGATATAAAAGTAAACTTTTCTTTATAAATTCCATAAGTTGTAAGCCCGAATTTTTTAAAATATATTCGCCTATTAGACACAATTATATAGAAGACAAATTAAAATAATAAGAATGTAAATTTAAAGTTTATTTTTTTTGCTCTTAATTCTAGATTTTGCTGAGTAATTTCTACTATTTAAGAATGTTCTTAACCGAAATATTCCCAAATGACTCAATTCTGGTTGCATTTTACTTCGATGAGATTCTCCAAAATTTATTTTATTTTATTTTTTTGTCTTTGTATTGGGAAATTTTCTACATAAATAAAGGAATCTGGGTGGCCCAAAAATTAGTTAACCGCGCTTTATATATACTTAATTATAAAATGTTAGATTCAGTTAAGATAAAAGTGTCTTAGGCTAATAATTACTTTCACCTTGGGGTGGGAAAAAAACACTATAAAATCACGAACAACTCGTAATTTAAACTATAATATATGTCTATATTGAAGGTAAAAGTAAATATATATATAAATGAAGAACAATATTTTATATTAAATTATAAATAATTTCTTAACGTTTAGTGAATCAAAATTTTTAAATAAAGCTTTTATTTAAATGATCGTTTCGTTGATTGATGAAAACTTTCGTTAAATTATAACGTAATGGTTGGAGGCGAATCTGAATCATTAACATCATTAGAAACTGTAGAAAAATTCTATTTTCTTGGAATTTTTTCGGGTTTACTTTACAATTGTTCTCATTTCTAAGAGGAAAAAAAAACAATTGAGATTTCCCTCCAAATAAAAAAAGAAAAGGTGTTAAAAGTTAGCTTTTTAAAGACTATATTATTAACCATAATTAAATAAAATTATTCTGAAAACAAAAAAAAAAGAGGGGGGCAACGAGCTGAGGTTAAAGTTCAAGCCGGACATTTATAAAATGTAAGACACGCGACACACCCTTCAAACAAATATCCAATTTTCTAGCATTTATCCAAACAATAGACGAACGTTAAAAATTAGAATTAAATTCAAATTTGAAGTATTATGAACGAAAATGATCTACCCACTATCTATTTTGCATTCGATAGCACTTTTTGATATACTAGAACAATATAAAAAACGTTGAGGGTAAACCGACAAACGTACAGTACAGTACCCCCCCCCTTTTTAAAATAATATATTAAGGTTAATATTTAATAGAATCGATTATTAAAGAACGTTAATATTACTAAGAAGTGTGATTTACACCACGTGGATTTTAAGACAAGGACACGCGAGAGATGTAACAGATAATATTTATAAATATCGAACAATGGATTAATGGAAAGCAACATATTGTTCTTTAATTTGTTTTAGCAGACATCACTGAATCGTCTGTAACCATACTTGGCTTAGATTTTCATCTAGACAATAAGTGTCAAGAGTTTATTGTTCATGAGATAGGTATTCTACACGTCGTATTTGCTCCTTACCACGTCCATACTTTTATCATTTATCGCTTCGTTAGCTTTCTTATTAAATATATCTTACGTTATAGAACGTGACGTTTAAAGATGTTATTAAGAATGTAAAAATCGAGCGTGAGAATATTGTCTATTCATTTACTATAGATTATTATTTAGGATAATCGAAATTTTATTGTGCTCGTCTTCTTTTACTTTTATCTAAATTAACGATAATGTAATCAAGATAGAATATATTAATTTATAATTCTTATTAGAAATACCTTTAAATAAATAATCCGTATTTGTTTTCAACACTAATTAATTGATTGATTGATTGAATTTTACAACAGAAGGAGAGCACGTTTGATGTGTTTGTAACTTGCAAACATTATCTCGATTCGTATAAAGTAAATGATTACGCCGACGACTATTTCCTTAAATATTGACTCCTACGTTAATTTTAAGCTATTTTCTACCCACCAAAATACTTAAAAGGTAAAAAAAAAACGTTACTCGGTAATTTTGGATACCGAAACTAACCAATTTCCCCAAAACGTTCTGCTCTCCATCTGTTTATAATAAATGTAGGACTTTTTTAAATGCGATTAACATTATTTTAAAATATGAATAAACTAAAATAGGCCAAGAATTTTCTTTGCATGTTTAACTATTTACATAGATTAAATATTCTTGAATAGTAGAGAGCATTCTTTTTAAAATAGAAATCTCATTATTTCTGTAAAATTTTGTGTTAAAATTTATTGTTTTAATCAATTAAAATTATTATTTCGGACATCTTTAAACTGGTAATTTATTAAGTTTTTTAAAGTAAAAAGCTTCAACAGAATTTTAAATCGCCAAAAGGGATGCTGAAGAATACTCAATACGGATAAGTGATGCGGAGTTTGCTTTAAGTTTGCAAAATGAAAAAGAAAAAAGTTGGATGAATCAGACGGAAATATCGCTCCACTTTTGATATTCACGGCCAGGCGGTTTATTATTTATTATTCGTTCCGAGTCGGCGGAAGTCCGGGTGTTACGCCCGTGTGAAGAACAGAATAAGTTTCGCAATCTTTCGACCACCATAAAATGATATACGACTGTGAATAAGGTGGACAATGCTAGACAAGGACGGTCGAGGTTCAAGGGCATACCGACTTCCTCTATACAATTTGAGAATACGGTCCCCGCATATGGGGGAGGGGAATAAAAAGAACCATTAAGGTCGGAAGTTTGTGGCCGGAAAATTGGAAAGTATCTTAAATTTCTGTTCGTGATATTCCAATCAATGGTTGTAGATTATGAAGAGCGATTTGTATAATCACGATGTTTTCGACCCCCTTTCGACGTCATCGTCCTAGTTCCGGTTACTGTCCCTTCCCCGGGGGACCAATTAGTGATTGGTGGAGGCGTGGTAGACTCCACCTCGTTCTATCATTTAAAGTCACCACTTTCGTTTCTCGTTTCTATACTTTCAATTTGACTGCCTCTTGGTAAGTTAGCAGGAACCTATTCTCTGATATTTCTGAATCTTATCTCCCTTTACTGCTTTATATGTATGCATGTTACATTGTTTTTCCTGTTTTCTACTTGGTGAAGAGATTTAATACACTCTTCTTTCTATAGAATTTCTGTAAATTCGCACTTAAAAAAATACTATTTTTATTGAATAATTTTATATTTATTTAACATTTAAATTATTGATTTATAAGAGTAAATTTATATCTAGAATTTATAAAATTCTATTAAGCAGTAGGCTCTATTTTGACATTAGAAATAGCTTTTAAAATTAAAAATATATAAGAAAAAAAAAACATTTAATATTATTAACTTTATTATAGAATTTCTTACATATTTCCTTATTTTCATCAACAGAACATTTGAGAAGATGTAAAGGAAAGATTCCTCTGCATCTCGATACTTTTCCTTTATCAATGAAGGTTATCTTTCCTGCTCTATTAAGTATTATAGTATGGTTAAGAGTCTTCTAAATCTGCTTATATTCCTTAAACTAATAAGTGGTCAAGTACCTAAACTCTATAGATAAATCGATAAACCAAAGTTCGAACCAGTTTCTAACTTTATTTTCGTCACTCCGTAAAGGGGTGTAAATTAACCATTTAATCGATAGTATTGTACGCTATATTAAGAAGAATTTCAGATGGAAGATTAAGCGTGATTATTAATCTTTTAGCTTCAAAAATAACACCAGGAATAATCGTTAAGTAAAAAAATATATAGGAGAAAGTCGGAATATGCGCTTACTAGAGATAAATTGGACTGATATTATGAGTCGAGTAGTTGATGTTGGTTGTTGACTTGTGGATTAAACTTTAACAATCAAATCTTCTTTCGAGATAAGAGTCTAATTTTGTCCACTTTACGAAGTGACGAGGTGTGGCATTGTTATATTGTTTATCTTAAAACTCGATTCGGTATCGAAATTTATCAGTCTTGATCTAGCTTTCGAGCTCAATCAGGCATTTTTCTCTGCACAGAAATATGTTTTATCACTTTTTAGATTAGGATCGTATAGACTTCTACATCTATTTATTTAATTAAAAAAACATAGATCCATTCTAGTCTTGGTAAATGTATCCTTTGACCAGAGATCTTTCAACATACTGTATTTAAATTTTCAACAATTTTTTATTATTTTTTACAGATAAAAAATGAAGAATCTTCTATTTATAAGTGTTTTATTACTTTTTGGTAAGTTTAAAATTTAATAGTAAATTTGATTTATATTTTTAAATACTTGTTTTTTTTTGACGCAACAACACTCCTTGATCTCGATAATTATTCGAGCTTTTAAGTAATAATTATCATATAAATTAGGTTATCGAAAAATTAATGATGTTTATATTTTCAGCTAATTTTGTTCGATGTAACATCGAAGATAAAAAAGAAGAAATTAAGAAAGAAAGCGAATCAATTAAAAATTCTACGGATGAAGTGAAAGATGCGGAAAAATCTACAGATGAAAAACCTAGCGTAAATAAGAAAATTATTATGAAAAATTAATTTTTTATATTCTCTTTACTTAAAAAAAATTTATATATAATTTTTCTTTATAGGAAACGTACCATATTCCTTCGTACGCTCTTCCAGATTCGGGTCCTTATCCTAATCCTCCTCCTCCTCCACCCCCGCCTGTCTATCCCGATACACCCGTCTACAGTTCTTTGTATCCTGTGAAAACACAGGATAAACCTCCAGAAAATTATGTAGATTACGAATATGATAACGTTTTCAGTTTGACCCACAACATACCAGGAATACCTGGAAAAGATTATCCTGTCTTTTCTTCCATTCCTCTGACAAATTTTCACTGTCAAGAAACGGGATATCCAGGATTTTATGCCGATGTCGATAGCGGCTGTCAAGTAAGATATACTTTTTTTTTAATATATATATATATATATTCTACATCGTGTTTTCTAGAAAGATTTCACATCAACTGAGAATGGGTTAGAAATTAACCCATTAATTCAGGTTATAGTTGACGTGAAACCTGCAAACGTTATTATAACTTTTCTGTGTTTGTAACACTATTCGTGTGGTCAAATTTTTATTTATTAAATTGCGAACGGCCTTCAGAATAATTTCAAGAAGGAAAAAAAAAACAATCAACTAGATCTGTTTATAAATGCATTTTAACAAAATTCTGCTTAAGGATATTCGTGACGATACTAACGCTCGACCTTGTCTAGTGTTTATGAAATTTACACAAAGAAACTTCACTAATTAAAATAAAAAGGGGAAATATATAAAGGCGTATCTACGCCAACAACCTCATTTTGTATTACAATTAGCTTTCACTCCAGAATGAATCGTAAATTAGCTCTGGTCCCTCTTGATCTTTCAATTGGATACGCGGCTTTACCTTACGAATCTTTAGTGTCGTGATAATAATTACGGTACAAAAAACATTATCTCCATAATAACTTTTATAAACTAGGTTAACACTTAAATGTCCCACCCAAAAATATAGATTTGACAAATTAGACAGCCGTGATAATTTTGAACCCTTCGCTCTGTGTAAAACGAAAGACAATTGTATCTGCCATGAGAATATAAAGATGTGGTGTAATGCCTCGACGGGAGTGACAAACGCACGAACAATAGACTTATTACAGTTGCGAGACAGAACAGCGCATAAACTTGAATAAAGCGGTCATGGTCTAGAAAATTAAGTCACGTTGACGATCGTAACACGGGATAGAAAGTTTTCTTGTCTTCTCTTTCTTGTCAAAAAGAAAACAGTTCGCAACACCTCGCTTTCATCACCAATTTCTCACCATTTCATATATAATTGCGTGGGGACAGATGATATTTTCGATAGTGTTTTTACTTGTTAAAAAATATTTTTCTTTTATACTAAATTAATATAACGTAAATCTTTACAGGTTTGGCATTACTGTCAACCAGACGGACGTCACGATGCATTTTTATGTCCCAACGGTACAATTTTCGATCAGAAAAATCGAGTGTGTAATTGGTGGTACAACGTCAACTGTAAAGATTCTCATTACTGGTACGCGATCAATCACGATTTGTATAGGGTAACAAAGAAGCGCCATAATTTAGAACCAGATTATTATCCCGATCATCAATATCTCGGTTCAAAAATCATCGAAACCAAGGCGAAACCACCATCGGAAGAAATCCTTTCTGTAGAAAAAACGAAACTTCATCCAGCCGTTATCGTAAAGATTCCCAAGAAGAAACAAATCTTGAAGAAGATTCAAATAACCGCTTCACAGGATAAACCAATTATTGATCCTTCTCCCAAAAAATCAACAATTTAAAGGACAATAAATAAGGAAATACGGAAACGAATTATATAAAAAAAAAAGGAAAGAAATGAATTTTTTGTATCCAGCAATAATTTTATCTCATCTTAATATATTTTATATAACTGGAAGCAAAAAATTCATATCTTATCCAAGCTTCCATGTATTTAATAACAGCCATTTATATAGGCACATATATATATATATATAATTAATTAATATATCTATTTGTAATAATTCAATGCTTTGTATTAATAAATGCCGAAGAAGATTCAAGAGATATAGCATTATAAATAAAGAAATATATTAACATTCATTCTTGTCGTATCGTTCTTGGAATGTTTACATCACACACGCAATATTGTTAGACAATAACTGTTATAAATATTTTTCGAGTATTACTGCCGATTATTGAGACGACTAACAATAACAAATAAAGATTAATCGATGCTCATATTGTTCCAGTGTTTATCTCTCTACACATGGAACAATTGAATGATAATTAGGTCATATATAGTACGTTATTTAAGTCAAAGTACTCATTAGTCGGGTCATCTGACAATTTGACGATTCTAAATTAAACAGATTATTTCGAATCGTTGTCGTTTTAAATAGTTAATTGTTACAATAGATAATAAATCAGTAATAAAATACTAGTTTAAAATTTTCACTTATATAGATGCATAAAAATACAATAGAATGACTTATAGTTCATTTACACACTTCTGTATATTGTTTTTATTAATATTTATTTAAATTATTTAATTTTATAAAAGATAATTCAATATTATTATTGAAAAGTTTCAAATGTTTATTGTGTTAATTTTTATATCATACAATAAATTTGGCTTAGTTCCATACAGTATAAACATCATAATTTATCATTCATTTTTTTTTTTGTTTTATAAATCATATGTCTAATTTTAATTGTAATAGAAGAAATAAACAAACAATTATTTATTGTGACACTGTCACAATGCCAGGCTGCAATTTATAACCATATTTTTTTTATTTACTTAATTTTAAATATACTCTTTCTACCTTAAATTAGTACTGTAGTGTCTTGCCCCTGTACATCAAAAATTGCAGTCCAACATGTGCAAATAAATTCAAAATCAATGTTATTACATAACCATTAATAATCAAAATTATGATTAACAATATTTATTTTAATATATATATATATATATACCAATAATTCAAATTATGTTATGATGATTATAGTTTTAACTTTTTATTCAAACACATGTTAAGATCAACTTTTTTTTCTGAACTATTTTTCTTCCATCATAATACTGTATTTTTATCAGGAAAGACCAGACCAATAAAGTGTTGATACTTTCTTCCATATCAAGATTAAATAATTTATTTTTTGAATTTTTATCCAGTTTATTCTTAAAATAGTCATGCTTTGAGGAAGGAAGAATGTTTTGCATTGATTATCTAGCGAAATTTAAAGAGCAAAGTCAGAACAATAGCTAATTAAATGAGCAGATTAATAAGAAAAAGAACAAACCAAATCCTACTTCTAACAGATTAAAGTGAAAAAATTAGATTCATAATAATCCTGCAATAACTTGATTTCTATAATTACTTCTCCCATCTTGCGTGATCAACAATGCCATATTAGGTATGAGAGTTTTTAAAAAAATATATTTTAAATTTCAATATTATATTGAAGTATGAAATTAATAAGAATTTTTATATTTTGATTAACTATATAACTGGATAAAAATATCATTTATCTTTTATTCTGTGAAATCAATTTAGTATGGTAAGGTCAGAATGTGACTCTTTATCTGAATTTTATCATTTTAAATCTTCCTGATATTTAAAATAATTGTTTTTTTTATGAAATTTATGTGAAAAATAATTTTATCCATTTTACATTTAATAACACTTTCAATTTAGATTCATTAGTTATGTGCAAATTATGTTTCTAATGAAAAATGATCTGATACTCTTATCGCTAAGTCGATGTTTTAGGCTCTGGCTCTACTTTTATAATCTATAATTTACTCATAACGGCATACAATGTAGGCTTACTCACAAAGAATATTGATATGATAATCAATACTTTTATCGATAACATTAACGGTTATGTCTGATGATCCGACAGATCAGGCAGTTAAGAACGTTACCATACCGCCATGGAGGGCTTGGACTCGAATCTGCGCAAGCAACTCCCACTCCCCAGGCATTTTTTGAGGTGACTTTTCCCCGATATGTCGAGACCCCATCCCTCACAGATACAATTAAAAGGTCTTTTTAGTATCCACATGGTAAAAAAAGCAAAAAAAATCATATTTACGTAATAATTTGAAATTTAAATGGAATCACATATTCTGTACTATAGAAACAATTTCAAAATATTGCATATTGATCAAGAACAATTTTCATTAATATAATGAATGAGGAAATAACTATTACAAAAAAAGTAACTAAAAATAGTGTGTATAACTGAATTTAAAAAACAACTTTCAGTAAAATTCAAGAAGAGTAAAGGATTAAATCAAATTCTCGTGCATTTCTCTAGGAATTATTGAAACTACAAAAATATTTATGAATCTCCCTGAATGATTAATCACAATTATTGAAGTAAATGGAAGTGCATAAATTTTTCATTCATCATTCATCAATATATTAGATTACCAAAGCAAAAATAACAGCTCTCCACGAGTGTTTGTTAACTGTTTCAATTTAATTAAAACAAAGTTTTAATGTAAATTTATATTACTATTATAAGTATTATAATTATTCAATGTTTAACTTATTCTTATACAGTATTTATAATATAAGAATAATTGAAAAGGC
Source organism: Centruroides sculpturatus (assembly GCF_000671375.1). Classification (NCBI taxonomy): domain Eukaryota; kingdom Metazoa; phylum Arthropoda; class Arachnida; order Scorpiones; family Buthidae; genus Centruroides; species Centruroides sculpturatus. Next base: position 129,216 of record NW_019384841.1, read on the forward strand.
AATTATTATGATTTATATAGTTTTCCTTATTTAAAGATGCTACAGTATCACAGTATTTCCAGTATGTACTGTACAAGTTGCTACTGTTAATTGTTATGCAAGTAAAACATTTAATCATTTAGCCTCAATAAGCATTATAAACAGAGAATGCAGAATTTCAATCAGTAATTTTATAAAAGCATAAGGGAACTGTAGAAAATATGATGATAAATAATATCAAATAACAACAATTGCTATTGAATGACAAATAATAAATGATATAACTTATTTTAAAATGTTTCTTTATTTTTAATATTTATTTTAAGATATCAAAATTAATTTTACAATAAATAATTTTACATTTTGTAAGAAACTGTTCATTAACATTAATTATTAACAATCTGGGGTGGCGCGGGAACCTTAAACACCACCACAGTTTCATCCCAACCACAATCGGCAATCTGTAATAAAAATAAGATTTCTAATAAAAGACTATATTTTTTTTAAAAAGACGTTAAAAATGTATTCAAATACCTGCTGTGGAACATGAGCATTGCAATCTAATCCATACACAAATTCTCTATGATTCGAAATTGCATGTATAGGGAGATAATTATCCCAATGCCATATCCTAATTAAATAACATATTGTAGATTCATATTAAAATTAAAATTACGAAATAAAAATATTTCTTACCCAGTGATTAAATCATATGAGACAGAATATAAAATTGATTCTTCAGTAGGAGAAAACTGAAATAAATAAATAAATAATGTATTCCATATTTTTGATGTATTGTATAAAATATCTAATGAAAGTGATAAAGAATTTTGATTTTTATGTAATAAATCAATACACTATATTTATTATGTAAAAATACTAATTTAATGAATTTATTTTTAAATTTGTTATATAAGATTAACAAACTATACATAAAAAAACACAACACTTAATAATACTGTATAAAGTGAAATATAGAGAAAGAAATATTATCAAAACCATGTTGTTCAAAGTAATGTGTATAAATGAATTTCTGAAAATGATGGATATTAAAGAAATAATCAAATACTAGTAAGAACGTGTTGAAATCGACAGTTTTGTTCAATTCAAATATAATGAGTTCAGTCTCTTAGTGCTTTGAGTGGAAAGATGCAAAAATCATCAGTAGCAAATGTTTTCCCAGCTGTCTGCAGGTGATTTGTGCCTACCTGTTTTCTGGTAACATGAGTCTTCTCCCACCTGTTCTCTCTCTCAATGGCTTCTTTCAATTTTGCATTCATAAGACTGATCAACTTCTCCAGGTGGGGTTTTAGATTAAGGGTGGAGGTAGTGTCAACCTACTTCATGGCAATCTTACTGGCTGTTATAAAACTCTGAACCTATCAACAGTCATATGTTCGACTTTATTATTTTTTTTTTTAGTTGCTAGATTTGTCAAGAAAACCATCAAGCTGCATTAAGTAATGAATTGGATAGTTAGAATCATGGTTTGGTCTTATCATGAAGTAATAGTAAAATAAAAACAGAGACTGGCACTAAAAGTTGGTAGATGGCAATGGTTAATATTGACTAAACTAATTTATTGAAAAAATGATATGAAATGTTTTTTAATTAATGCATAATTAGCAAACAAAGCAGGAATTTACAATAGTGGCAAGCAACTGGTTGTTGAAATGGTTAAGAAATATTAAATTACTAGGATTGTGTGTGAGTGCCTGACATGTTTGTCACTTGCCTTCCCATAAATTTAACATTGTATCTTTGTCATAACCACATCTGAACCATTGCACCTTTCTCAAATCTCTCTTCAGTGGCATCATCTACAAGGTTAGAGCTTTAAGAGCCTGAATTGCATTTTTAGCCCAAGCCATTTACTCAAACTAAGTTGGACAAACTGGAATCCTCTTTCAATTAATAAATAGATTTAAATACCACATTTTTGCAGATTGTCCAACGTGTCAGCCTATCGGGGGAAATCATGATATCAGATATTTCCATATAGTAAAAGATTGGCATGCCAGTTTAAGTGATGTTATACATCCCTCTTTAGAAAGAACATTAAAAAAAAAAAAAAAAGAGCAAGTTATGTCACATAAAAACAAAAAAGTTTTTATTCTAAAACTGTGAATCTGTCAGCCTTTCATCAAAAACTATGATTATATGTTTAATTTCTGCATTTTGTCTTCCTTCTAACGATGTAAAATACTGTGGACTGCCGACAATGCTTTTTTATGTTTATTTTATTGTAAATTGATCCAAAAATACAGAAATAAAGATATCAAATTTCAGAAACTACCTGTAAATTATCTCAACTTACACTGATTAACATCCCCTTTATTTGAAATTTGAGAGGACAGTGTTTTTTTTAAGGTCAGGATAGATTGTCAGTCAGCCCACACTGACTAACTACTGTTACTACTACTGATGTCAATAAGTTGTTGATTATTTTACTATCCTGCAAATGAAAATTCTCCTTGATTTTAAGTTAATCAAATTACAATGTTATTATTTCACTGTACTGAGAAGAATGTTTTCTTTAACGTTTATTTAACTAGTTAGATCTGATTAATTTTATTTTTTAGTTGCAGTTTAATATGAATACCAGTTAACCCTGCAGTGAATGGTGTTGAAAAATCTTGGAAATGAATGCCCTGTATCTGACAGACCCATGTGAGTAAATGTGTGCATATTTTCCAACAATGTTTTTTAGGTTATAAAAAAGTATCAATTATACCTACAGAAGATGTTTTAATACATGTAAAAGCCTTTCCTTTCAATAATCTGAACTTTTTCCTAAGATATATAAAAAAAAACCATTGCATTGTAATACAGCAGTATGTTCACTGCAATTAAAATATAAATGCTTCATACAGAGATCAAAAGCACTTATGATAGCCATGGCAAAGTAAAATTATTCAATTTGAATTTTACATAAATTTGTAGTACCACCCTGGATAGGAAGGTATGTGTAATATGAATTGCCTACCTATATAAATACAGGTAGCCCTTGGTTTACGGCGATTCACAATAACGCCGCTGTGCAATTTGCCATTTCTTGGTGTAATTCCCCCGATTTTCCCTATGCTAGACTGATTTTCATTTCAGTGTTGACGTATTTACCAAGCCGCAACATTGTATATTTGTTAAAACAAAGATTTTTATTGAATATATTTATTTTTTCTGTTTAATATTATTGGATATGTATACATTTGCATTAACTTAATATTAAAATACTAAACGTTTAGGTACCCACGAGTCAAGTTATTAAACTTAATAGTCCAATAAATGGCATCTGAATCCAAAGTGCCAATGAATGTATCCCATATCAGTTCGTTCAGGAAAACACCTTACGAAGCAGTAGCCCTTCCGGCTATCACAAACTATCATTAGTGAGACAAATCTACTTCTCGTTGGCTAGACGATATCTATCTCTCCTTAGCCATCTTCAATTTTCCCACTCAAACTGACCTTATATGCGCTACGGCGACCGGCGGTCGACCAATCAGTGTCTCCACTCATCTGTAGCTCTATGTCACTTAACGTATCCTTTCAACTACAGAAAGTTTGACGGATGAACTTTGTGAGTTAACCAAAGAAGAATATTTTAATTATTTATGCTAACAACATACTGATATATTATATAGGTATTTAACCTAACTTCAACCTGATGTTTAAGTGACAAAATTTGTATTTCAAACCATACTAACCTATTTTAAATAAATATGATTTTACTTATTTATAAATATAAAATACATTTATCATCATCATTTTAAAAATAAAAGTAATCAACTGAATTATTATAGAGTATATTTTGATTATTCTGCCATTTCCAAATTATATTTTCCAATATAAAAATTATTAAATTATAGTATAATATTATAGAAAAATATTAAAAATTGTAAGCTGTCAAGATCTTTACTCATAATAAAATAAAAAAAATGGAAATAAAAATAATCTCTTTTAAAATAATATTATTTTAATTCAGAAAATCATTTATTAAAATTAGTTTATCTTTCATTTAACCTATAGTTAAAATTTAAATAAATAATGAATGATTACTTTAACTCTCCGCACAGCATATTTGTGTCCAGTCAATTGAAAAACAGGTTGCTGTGCATGTCTGATATCCCAACCTCGAATTAATCCATCAGCTCCACCAGTAGCAATTATATTCTTAATGTAAACAATTAAAAACTTTTATATATAATCGTAAATAATAAAATTTAAAAATGCAGAATGTGTAACCTTATTATATTTACACCAGTCACAACTTAAAACATCTGTACTATGAGCTTGAAACTGAGAACCAGGATAGTTTGGTTGCTTCAAGTCCCATATTCTCATCATTCCATCACCTAAAATTGTTATTTATAAACAAAACTATAGCTATATTACTGATTTTTATTATATTACCAATTATAGAAAAAAAAACACTAATATAAATAAGTTTAATTTAATACCTGAAACAGAAGCGAAGCATCCAGGAAAATGAGGTGACCATGTTACACAATTTACATAATTTCTTTGACTACTGTATGTTGATAAACAAATAAATTTTTCTGTATCCCACTGTAAATTTATAAAATATTGAATAAAGTGAAATAAAATAAGGTTTTAATATAGTAAAACAAGGAATTACTTTTAATTAAAAAATTATATTGTTAAATTTATTGTTGAAATAAAATTGCAGTTTTCACATTTTATGAATCACACTATTTAAAAGAATTTATATAGGACTAATAAATAAGATTAGTGTGTTCATAAAAGAAAAATGTATGGATATATGATATAAACATAATCAGCTTTTCAGATAAATACTTTTCTAATACACCAGATATGTTCTTTAATTCTTGTATCAATATAATAAATCAATATTATCAAATACAAAACATGGGTGCAACTTTTCATAACATTGGTACAAGAATTAAAGAATAGCAAGTATTTTACATTAATAAACTCCAAGAATATTTATTAGAATTCATTAACTGAATAATTAATGAATAATAATTCTTTGCTTATTTGCTATTATCTGCTTTTGCTTTTTGTATGTAATATTTAAAGACAATATTGCTTATATTGCACTACATCATTATGTATATCATGGGCTGTAACCGTCTTCTTATTTTTTGGATAAACAAATAAAAAGAATACAAACTAATAAAAGAGTTATAAAATTAATAATTAAAAAAATATATAAAAATCTCAATATGTGAAGTATATTTAACCTAAAATTTATGTTTTCATTTGGAAATAATTTTAACATATTTTTAAAATATTTTTTTAAAGTTAGGGATGGAGAATGGTGGAATGGTCCCATCCCCAAGAAAAACACTACAGCGTATTTACACACACACAGAGATTAAATTATACAATTGGTTATGTGTATTGGATTTCAAGTTGGGGAGGATAGTCTAAGTATTATTTTTCTTAAATAAAATAAAACAGTATATACAGCAAAAAATTAACTTTAGAATCATAGATTCTAAAGTTAATTTTTTGGTGTATATACTGTTTTATTTTATTTAAGAATAGGATCAAAATTCTAATTATAATGTTGCACAATGATTTTAGATAAAACCAAATTGATAATATCTAATCAGAAGAACTTAGTCCATTACTTTGTATTCGAGACAAGAAAAAAAAAATTGGAAGTGAGCTTAATATTATAAATTTATTTATGTTCTGTTTGCAAGATCCTCTTCTTAAGTAGTTATTAAGAACAAAAGTGATTACAAAATTATTTTAAATAAAGTGTTTCTATTTTTAGATTTATCAATATTTTGAAAAATATATATAAAAATCTATAACCAAAAGTTATTTCAAACTTTATAAAAAATTAAGTCAGAAATAGCTATATCAATCCAGAATGCAAATGAGCAATTATTTATTGTGACATTGTCACAATGCCAAGCTGAAATTTTTAAACATATTTTTAATTAATTTAATTTAAAATACATACTCTCCATCTTAAAGTAATACTGTAGTGTCTTGCCCCAGGACACCATACTTTTCCATTAGCAATGGAATCGTGCCAGTCGTCTATTAATATCTAACTCCTTTCAGGGAAATTTTTGAATTGAAATAATGTGACTTCCAGTTTGCATCAAAAATTTGTATATAGTTAATTGGGGCCGCTTGCCTCTAAGCTTTCTATATCTGGTCTTGACTTTCATGTATCTAACTCTGTTCCTGACATTAAGGTAGGACAGACAAACAGACAACAGTGGGAATTTATAGGTCTACAATTTTTTCAAATTGCTGCCCAACAATCAGTAAGTATATTCAAAATCAATGTTATTATATAGCTATCGATCATGAAAATTATGATTAACCATATTTACTTATACATATATATCAATAATTCAAATGATATAATATCATTTGAATTATTAAAATGATAATCAAGAAAGATAAAAGTTAATTTCATATTATTAAAAATATAAAATAAATTCTTTTTCACAAAATAAAATAAAAAACTTACAACTTTTACAGTTTTATCCCAAGAAGAAGAAAGAAGATACTGTTCAGCTCTTGTCTGACTCCAGTCTAAACTGCATACCTGTTTAAAAGAATATTTCATATTAAAAAATACATTACAAATATCACAGTTTATTAAATAAAATTCATTTAAGTGTTATTATATTTAAAATTTAATTATTACATATATATTTTTTTATTTATGTGTAATAAGTTATTTTCTATTATCTGTTCTATTTATAAATAATATATGTCTTTTTATTTCTAATTCTATGATAATTTATTTAACATTGTTTTAACATTTGTTTTCTTTTAGGCACATAATTTTGTACACTGAAACACAAATATGTAATTATTACAGTGCAAAANAAATTCTAAATAATTGTCTCCAATCAATGCAACAATTATACTTTATAACTTTATCTTACTAGAATAATTAAAAAAAAAAAAAAAATTACTGCAGTTTATTTTCAACATGACTATTTTTCAGCTGAAATGATGAATACAACATGAAAATATACAGGAAGATAGCATAAAAAGTAATGAATGCTGCAGACTGATTGGAGCGGATATAAAATGCAAATGGGGTGGAAATTCCCCTTTTCTCAGAGTCTATCTTTCAACAAAAAGATAAAATTGTCTAGTAATTGTCTATTCCTGTTACATTCGTGTCAAGAAACAAGATATGAAGAAGTGCTGATGATAATATTTTGAAAGAGAAAGGGAAAAAAGTGTGGTTACTAACAATGCACCATTTAACAACTGACACAAAATTCAAAATAATAGAGAAGAAAATGCAGATGAAGAAAAACAAAAAAAATTGAAAAATACTATTTAAAAAATGTTACAATATAAATGTATACATTTAGAAAGATAAATAAATAATTAGGGTAGTATTTTTACACATCAATTTTTAGTTTTTTACATTTTTACAATTTTACAAAATATTTAGTTACAATTGTTGCATTTTCCTAAAACAGATCTTTATATTTAATCACCATATATGCATATTGGCAGTAACTGTTTTAGAAACAAGCATTGATTTATAAGTTTCATAAATTGATATGAAATGATTCAGAATAAAACAAACATGACAGAAAATATTAATCATTTATTATTATTATTAATTTTCATAATGAATAAAAACTATTAAAAAAACAGAGTTTATTATTATTATTAATTTTCATAATGAATAAAAACTATTAAAAAAACAGAGTGGATAAATCTCTTATGAAACTAAATTGTTCTAAGCAAACGGTAGATAAAGTACATCCTAATGCAAAATATATAAAATTCAAAATTCTCTATGTAAAATCAAATCATAAAGATGTTAATATTGACATCTAATATAAATTAATATCTTATTAAAAAGTAACATCCAAAAGTTTATAATAAAAAAGAAATGTATAATATTAAATTTCCAATTTCCGATTAAGTAGGAGTATAATCTGCTAATACAGTAGGAGTATAATCTGCTAATAGTACCAATATAAGATTTTATACAAGTATATAGCTGTCTATCAAATTATTAAATATTTTTTGAATAACAATACACAATTCTTCACCTTCAGAAGACTTTTGGTGCAGTGCAGTTGATCTTTACAAGATAAAGTTATTACTGAACTCCATCAGGTTTAATATATATTTTACAATGTATGCCAATTATCATTTTCTTATTCCAATATAATAGTTAGAACAAGACTGGGATTTCCAGATTTTAATCAACATACATTTTATTTTTATCCTGTTTTATTTTGTAGATTATTTAACAGTTTCTCCCTAAAAGTATATTTACAAATACAACCTTCATTTTACACAATATTTCATATAGAATTTTCAAAATTCTAGTTAAATGCTTCAAGATGCTCTTTTTATTTTAAATCTATTTATGCCATGTACAGTACAAGATAGAACAATTATCTTTTAATGGAGTATTTTCTTTAAGAAATTATGCTAAAAGTTACTTTATTCCATATAATTTTTACTTATCTTTAAATAATTATCACAAGTCTTTTTAGACAACTTATGTATTTTCTAAATAAATAAATGTGTTTCTAAAAAAGTCAAATGTTTTAAAGTTAAACAATAAAGCTGCATAATATAAACAGATTTCTGTTTCCAGAGTACTAAAAGAAAAACTAGAAAATCTCTTATTTTATATTTTTTGACTCTTTCTGTGAGCACTAACAGAGCTTTTTCTCAGGCTTGTTTTGAGCTTGGCCAAACATACAATGGAGTGGCTGGGTGGTGAGGCACAGTGTCCAACATATCCATGACAGATGGCCAAAAGATTCCCAGGGTTTTTCAACTAGCCAAAATTCAATTCCCGGTCCCCAGATCAGAAGATAATATATTAGAAGTTAAATAATATTTCCTCCTCTGTCATTTTAGCCTTCTCAATAGTTAATCAGCATATCTCTTATTAAGATATGAGTTCTGTGGGGTGTTCATTGTCCGAACATAAAAATCTTTCGCGAAAGTGTTCGTTATCTGATTTGTTTGTTATGCGATCTGTTCGTTAACCGATCACCCACTGTATTTCTAAAAATTCATTAGCAGCAAATTACAATATTTTCAGTTTGAAAACACAGATGCAAAAAGCTAGCAGTTTCTAATGAAACTGAATGTGTTTCCATGATTATCCTGAATTCTCATTATTAATAAAGTTATTGATTCTTTAAACAGCATTCATTTTTAATGTTACTTTAATAGTTTTAAATTTAAAACACAAAAGTGTTTTTCTCCAACAAAATGATTATTTATCAATTACTCTGATTATTGGAGAATTAATCATCACTTCTATAAAATNTAAATAGTAGCCTTATTATAGCCTGATGTAATCTAGCAATCATTTTGCATTAATCTAAAAATTGGGTTAATTGATGTTTAAATTATATTTGTAATTACTATATTGTTTAGAAAATGTATAATCTGTTATTCATATTATCGATACAATAAACTCTTAACTTGAAGCTCCAAGGAGCCAGAAAAAACTTTTGAGTTACAATGATTCAAGTTAGAGAACAACAGAGTGAAAAATGCCAATTCTGAATAGATTTGTATTTTTACCTCTTGCATTATATAAAGAATCTTTGATAGTTTTTAGTTTTAAACATCCATGTAAACCTTTCAGCAACATGTTCAATGTAACTGTTGAATTTCATTAATTACAATACTAATGGAATTGAACAGTTTTCGAGTACATGTTGAGATAAAGTGAGAGATCCTCTTGCTTTGAACTGGAATATTGTCTGCAAATGGATATTGGACAGCAGATACAACAGTCTGAAAATTTCATGAAAATCTGATAATTAGGACCACATTAGATTGAATACATATTAAAATTCAAGTCAGGGAAGTTGAAAGTGACATAAATCAGTGTCGAAGAACCATGAAAACCAGGGCCGGCCCAAAAAATAGTGGGGCCCAGTACAAGTTGTCATACTGGGCCTTTTAATAAAAAAATAGCAGTTTCAAACAACAAAATAATATTTTAATGGTAAACATACCATCCATCAACTAGCATACCAAAAGTTAGTTAACTTGGTGAATGATGAAATAATCAATTTTTAAATTTTGCAAGAGTTGGATCATGCAGGATTACAGGGCCTTATGCGGTCACACTGTTCATACCGACCATGATGTACCCCTTTGATTTGGAGAAAATTCAAGTTAAGGAAATTCAAGCTGAAGACATTAAATTCCTATGCTATTTCATTAAGACCTATCAAGTGCTTCATTTTCTTCAAGTTAAATAAGTTTTTCTGTATTTCAAGTTCTTCTGGAAACAATATAGGATATATTGCTATTATTCTGTTCAATCTCTTTTTTAAACTTCTAGCTGCACCACTGATTTATTTAACAATTTCCTCATCTTATTGTAAACTGAAATGTCATACTTCTAGATTTGTTAATTTTTAAAAATCTTTTCTCTTCTAAACTCTTAATACTTTTAAATATGTTCATAGTCTTTTTTTTTGATAATCTTAGTTATCTCTAACCTATTTTTTCTTTGATTCTTGTTGTTTCATTGTTTTTACCACCAAAATTCTGTTACAGCTTTGTTCTCATATTTCTTTTATGCAATCAGAATCTTTTCTATTTCATTCTTAATTTGTATTAGGGACCAAATACGAACTGTTTCACTATTTTCTTAATGTATGTTGTTCCTTCTTTTAGATCTGCCTATTCAGTACTTTTTTTGATTTTAGACCATTATAAAAACCAAAATGTTAGTTATTAATTGAAAAATTTTATTTAACATTTTAAATTATGACATTATGAAAAAACCGTGTTAGAACTTTAAAAGACATATTAGTTCATGTATTTATGATATATATTTATAAAGAACACTGATAACTTATTATAAAATATGGCATAAATGAAAAACATTATTTCAAATTTTTGGGGGAAATGATTGTTTATTATAAATGTCATTGGTTAATTTTAATTTTACCTTCAGATTAATATCCCAAAACTGAATTGATCCATTGCCACTTCCAGTTATTACAATATTTTCATTTAATTCACTCCAGGTGACATCAAATAATCCATCCTTCCACGGATGCTCACTTAATAATATGCCAGAAGAATGATCAAATATAAATAGAGAACCTCCGCCTGAACGACATTTTAAAGTATAAATGTTAAACGAGGAAACTTTGATAAAAGATGCTGATTATATTGAACATTACCTGATATACCAAAATTTTCACATGCACAACACGCTATTATATTTGGAAAAAAGGGAGAAAACTTCACATTATATCCATGTTTTCCTTTTGTGCGCAATGTCATACCCATTGTTAATAATTACGTATCGAGCTTAATCATATATTTAATTTACTCGTTGAAAAATAGGTCTCAAACAACATTTCCTCGTGTCCTCAATACTCGCGGGTTTTAAAATAAGCATCAGCGACCTCTACCAAAAAAAAAAAAATTACTTTATATTCGTACACATATTTATTTATATAAAGTGTAAAATTAAAAACTGCACACATAAACTAGAACTATAATTCAACAGAATAACACCTAAACACAAATTTCCAGCAAACAAACAATTTTTACTATTCAAATGTTTTTGGCCACTATTTATTGGCCCTCCTCAGGATCAAATATGAAAAAACTGTTCTATCAATCAAATATTACCACGTTCTAATTTATTAAAACTTTCAAACATGTTCGANTAGGCGCTAGTCACGGATATGTAGATCCCGATGGACTTAGCTCATGACTAAACTCACGTATAAAAAAAATTGACTTTCTTAATGCCCAAAGACAGGAAAGAGCCTAAACAACGTTTAAAAGATTTATGCCAAAAAATAATTTTTGGTGCGATTCTTTTAAATGTTAACAAGTGGACATCTGTCTTGTTTTTAATATAGTATAAACAAACCAAGAATAAAACATTAAATTTATAAAATGTACTGTCCAACAATCTCATGGGATTAAGATGTATTTAAAATTATAAATACTGGACGTACACTTGTACCCGGAATTGAATTTATGGTTGTTTTTTTTTATAAAAAAAAAGATTAAAGTTAAACTAATAAGAATGTAGCTACCTACCTTATTTAAGGAAGGGATTAAGTAATTCGTTTACTCTCCAAAATCACTTACAGTTCCGAATGTTAAGGAGCGAAAAAAATAAAGCATATATTTTTAAACATTTATTCTATAATAAAATAAATAATTTAAATATGCTTGTCACCTCAAATTAGTAGTGATTTGTCTCTGTATATCATACTTTCCTGCTAGCAATAGAACCATGCTGGTTATCTAACTCAGTGTTCCGCAACTGGTGTGCCATCACATGGTGAAAGGTGTAACGTGAACTTTTACATATTCCATTAATTTCAACTTTATGTATTTTTATCACAGTTGTTGTGTTTCTTATACTTGTATTTCATTCTCTGCCACAGCATTGATAAAATAAGATGATGCTTGTTTATTCTTTATTACAAGCCATGCATTTTTATGTATTCTAAGAAATTATATGTAAAATAAATTTGCTCACAGGTGTTAATTCTGTTTAATAACAATAATAATAGGTTAGTAACATTACATAATTCTATTAATAGTATCATATCATACGTTTTTGAGGAGAATAACATTTTGGTGTGTTGTGTTGAGTCATGGATGTGCCGCAAGTAGAAAAAGGTTGCGGAACACTGATCTAATTAACTCTGTTCTGGAGATTAGGGAAGGACAGACAATGGACAACAGTGGGAATTTATAGGTCTACAGTTTTTTCAAATTACAGCCCAATTAGATAATTTGTAATATAATTGTTAAAAATCAATTTGACAACTTTTATAAAGTTCAGTATGTAATGTAGCATTTATGTCAATATCAACAATAAAGCTAGGACATCTAGGCACTAGAAATAATATATAATTTTTAATGCCTAGAATCCTAGCTGTAGTTATCAAGTAACAAAGAAATGCTTCATAATTCAACATCAAGAAATCTTGGTTTTATTTCAACACATTGAAGCTTCTTTTATTAAAATAAAAATTCAAGGTAAACTTAAAAATAAGAAAACATTGTAACCTATACAGCTATGAAAATATAGTGTTCACTATGATAAATACTCATACAGCATGTCATAATCTCATTTTATAACAAGAGTAGAACTGAATCAAATTTTAGAATTTCATATTAAAATCATTGTTATGTCATCTAAAAAATGGAATAAATAAGCAATTTATATAAATTTTTTAATATATTTATTAATCTATTTAACAAATTACATAGACAAATGTGCACTGCTGAAAATATTTATTGATATTTTAACAACATATTACTCATTACTTTCCTAGTTTATAGCATGCCACGAGTTATGACACCATCTGGCGGTGGTTTAAGTTCATTTAATCCTCGTTTTGAATCTTCTGAAAATTTTTTAGTTGCAGCAATTGATACTAATGCCTAAAAAAATTAAATTTTTATTTTTAAATAAAGTTTAAAAACATTAAAAATTAATAATAAATTAATAATGTTTAAATTATTCAATACCTTAAATGTTCTGGGTTCCCAAATTGCTAACTCTGATAGCATCTTTCTATTTAATACAATATCACTCTGGGAAAACAGAAATGATTTTTTATAGTAATCATTACATAAAATTTTTATATACATATTAAGATAAATATCTAAACATTTTTATATAAAATACTTTAACTTACGCTTACAGATGAATATGACAGAATTATAAAATAAAGCTAAGATTGATATTGAATGAATTATATGTTACTTATTACTATGAAGATTTGAAGATTACTACTAATGAATAATTGTTATAAACTTAAAAGTAATAAAATCATTTACCAATCATTAACAGAATTAAGAAAGGCCAGAATTATTTGAAATCATTCCATATTTTTAATAAAAGTAAGTGAAAAAGTACGAGAAATTTTAAAAATCAATCTCAAAGTACACACAAATTAAAACATTTATTAATTATAAAATACATTCACAAGTGATGATCCAGTAAAGGTCTTAAAATGAATAAAATTTAACTACAATTTATATACAATCTTTTAAATGACTTAATGATGAGAAAGCAAAAAGATATTACTGAATGAAAGATCATAGATAAAAAGTACTAGAAGAATCAAGTTAAGTTCTTGTTTAAAGCAAGGAACAATGTATAAAACTTAGCTGATTAGAAGCAAATAAATTAAATATTTAAATAAAAGTTTCATGTGAAAATATAAATACCAATTTTCAAAACTAGAAATTTGAAAATTATATGAAAAAGGCTCAATTCTGTACTGATAAATTGTACAAACTATTTCATAAGAGAAAATTTTTTATTATACCTATATTAAATCATGAAAGATGACTGAAAACAAATTTCTTAAACTGATAAAAAAATAATCAAAAACATTACTTTAATAAAGCTTTTCCTACTGTATTTTAAAGGTTTTAAATTACATCATTTATAATATAAATGTCAAAATTTTATACCTTTATCATTCCCTGTAACAATGTTCCATAGTCATAACCAAATTCTTGGCATCCTGCTTCTAAGCGTTGTTTCCAGATCTAAGAGAATTATAGTTAAACATATTGTTATTATACTGTTTTTTAAAAAAACATTAAATAAGCTCTAAGAAAAGTCACTTATAAAACAGTACTATTATTAATTATATTACATTAAAAAATTTCTTAGTCAAATACCAAAGTAGACTCTCATTTAGCAAATTCAATTTGAATACGTAAAAATCCAAATAATCCAGAATTTTGAAAATAAATTGCCAGAATAAAAAATATCTTTGTCATTAAGAATAAAACATTTCATAGAAGTTATAAACAATGTTTGAACAGCACAGTAGCAAGAGTATAATAAACTAGCAGATGAGCCCAGCATCGCTCGGGCAAAAAGTAACGATAGCAAAGATTAAGATTAGATTATAGCCCAATCTTGCTTGTTTTCACTGGGTGCAAGAATTAGGTTCACCCTCTTGCAAGACTAATTAGAAAATTTTTAGATGGATCTAAAAGTATGTTCGATTTTCTGAAAAAAACCTCATCTAAAATAGTAGAGTAAAATCCAAGTTCAGAGTAAACTTTAATCTCTCCCTCTCCTGCATGGAGGGGAATTTCAAAAAATCCCTTCTTAGTGTATATTCTTGTCACTTATCCTAACTGTGTACCAAATTTCAACTTTCAACTCCTAGATGTTTGGACTCTGCACTTATTATTATTATCCACTCATTTCAATTGTAAGATTAGGGTCAAATTTATGAGAAATTTTGTTTTCACTATTCTATTTATTGGATATCTAGTAGAAAAAAATGATTAAAATCATCATTAAATTTTAACTGAATAAATCTTTACTATTTAAAAAATTTTTTTATTTAAGTAACCTAAAAAATAAAAAATTAAATAACCTATAAAATAAAAAAAATAAGAAAATTTTTCATTATAATGAAGAATTAACTTATTTGAATTAAATGCTTAATTTTAAATTCTAAAATCTAAAACACTTATTTGGAACATTATATTTTGAATTTGGAATGAATTCAAATATTCGTTTGATTTCATTTATTTTGGATTTATTGTTTTTGGGTTACTCGAAAGAAGGAAAGGGTTTATTAATTATATTTATTAATTGCCAAAATGCATACTAAATGTGCCACTATTTACTTTCCTTCTTTATTATTTACACTTTATACTCACTAAAACTAATTCTCTCCTCCTCCCCCCTTGGGGTGGGAGTAGAATTTCCTAAACACCCTTCTTAGTGTGCATTCTCATAACATACCTTACTAAAATGCAGTCAAAAATGCAAAAAACTGCATCTAAAACAGTACAGTAAAAGTTGAGTTCTTCAGCGTAATCCTTAAATAAATTTCATTAATTTATGATTGTAACACAATAGAAATCTTCACTTTGTTTTATAGCATTTAATGTAAACTGAGTGATGCCATAAGTCCATGTGATATTAAAAGATGAAAATATCAAGAAGAAAGTAAATTATTTGTTTATCTAATAAAGATATTATTATTATAATTTGTAGGTAAGGTATTTTATAATGAATTAACCTTCTAATTAAATGAATTTAAGACTTCTGTATATTATTTAATTCAAATCAGATATCAGACATTAAAAAAAAACTGCTAATTGAAAATTAGTCCTATAGTAATATAGGTGTAAAGATTATTTACTTTCTGTCTCAGTTGTATATTTAACTTGCATTATTTATCCTCATTCTCACAAAATTAGTTGCACCAAAAATATTTATTATTATTGTTTATAACACAACCATAAATGACCATTTTATCAAGCAAAGTCATCCAGTTGACAACCATAATAT
Source organism: Centruroides sculpturatus (assembly GCF_000671375.1). Taxonomy (NCBI): domain Eukaryota; kingdom Metazoa; phylum Arthropoda; class Arachnida; order Scorpiones; family Buthidae; genus Centruroides; species Centruroides sculpturatus. The sequence goes on from NW_019384841.1 coordinate 145,498, forward strand.
ACTAGCAAAATAAGTAATTGGAAGCACCCCAGGTTTTATCGATTGCATCACCAAATGTGTTTTAAATAAACTGTACTGTACATACTGACTGTTGTGATTTTTTCAAAACAGTGCATGGATTATATGAGAAAACACAGTATATCCAATCTAATGGCTGAAATAACCAAGTTGGTTAAGGCAACAGTGTGTCATTCTGTGAGAACCTGTAACTGTGTCTGGATCAGAAACCTCAGTTTTTCTCAGGAAGCCTATCCACTATACATTCTATCATATCCCGTATCACCTGGATACTGATATTGTGGATGCAGCTGAACCTATAATGGATAGGGTTAAAACAACCCTCTTATAGCTAATAGGGTTGGAGAAGTGAAGTATAGCTAAGATACAAGATTTTTCAAAAATGATTGATTACTCTGCAATATTTTATCTATTATTCAATTTACAGTAAAAAAAAAAAGTTAATGTAATCATGTCCAATTCTCAAACATAGACAAGTTACAGAGAAAAATCATTATTTCAAATCATTCACAGTTTTAAGTCTAGTTACAGGATTCCTACTCAATTTTTTTTAATTTCCATGACTTCCCATGACCAACTCTGTACAAATTTCCTGACAATCATATCCCTTACAGTACAGCACATTGACAAAATAAAACAGCATTTAACTTACTATGCACATATGTGTAGCTTCTCCAACATTTTAATTAGCTATTTTTTTCTAATTAACAGTTATATATTTTTTATAATTGCCAATTTATTGAAAATAAAATGCATTATTAAAATTCTGTTATTAATCCATAACCATAAACCTGCATGTCTTTGAAAAAAATAATAATAATCAATTATTTATTATTCATTAACAAAATCTATATAATCCATGTACAAAAGTTTATATTTATTAAATTTATCTCTTTTGATAAATTTTCTGAACTTTATAGAATATTAATAAACTGGAAAAAAAAAATCAGAAATTGTTTTGTTACACAATCAAAATTATTAAAATTAAAAATAATATCACTTTGTGTATTTTGTAAATTTTTGTGTAAGCTTGGGAGAAATTTTCGGTCCTGAAAATATTGATACTGAAGAAATTATTCATAAAAGTACAAAAGAGAACAATGGTATTTGCTGGGCTTCCCTTAGTAAAAGGCATGGACAGAAGATGATAATTCTCAGGAATAATGACGGGTTTATTTGTACAAAATACAAAATGCTGGAATTAGACATGAAAAATATGACAGAAGAAAAGTTTTCAATACCTATGGAATCTACAGCATTTTAAATCTTACTAAATATATTTCATATTGTAATAAAGATTTTTCTACCGCAATATGGTTCTGTATCCTTAGTTTTCGTCCAACTGCAGAATGAAGCAGTGCTTTATGAACGTATTTGATAGCAATAGAATAGCAATTTCGTTTCCTTCCATAAAATTTCTGTAATTTAAAATAAGATATATTAGTAAAATGTTTTAATATATACATATATATAAAGTGTAAAATTAAAAACTGCACACATAAACTAGAACTATAATTCAACAGAATAACACCTAAACACAAATTTCCAGCAAACAAACAATTTTTACTATTCAAATGTTTTTGGCCACTATTTATTGGCCCTCCTCAGGATCAAATATGAAAAAACTGTTCTATCAATCAAATATTACCACGTTCTAATTTATTAAAACTTTCAAACATGTTCGAACCAGGCTGTGACATACAGTTTACATCATACATAAAATGAGCAAATTTTTTATATTGTATAATGTTAAACATGCAGTTATTAATACAATTAAATTTTTAAAATGAAATTACAGTAGAGCGTCGATTATCCGAATCAATTGGGGACTGGGGTTGTTCGAAAGACCGGTGTTTCGGATAACCGATTATGTACGAAAAAATATATTAATTTATCCCATCTTGACATTTTTCTCCATTGCGTGTTGCTTCGTGTTCAATTTTCATCGATGTTAAGCCTAACGAAGACTATTGTATCGTTAAAAATTATTTTTTTATTTTGTACAAACAAAATAAATATATTGAAAAATATGAAAACAATAAAAAATTATACTTCAGAAGTTAATTTAGTATAAAAAACGTAAAATATTTGAGTAGTCCGAGACATAGCCAAAGATTGCAGCGCCACAGCACTGGCAAAAATTTAAATCTGCTGACTGGAATTCTTTCGGATGATTGGCTTTCGGATAATCGACTCTCTACTGTAATAATAAAATAAAATTTTTTAGGAGTCTAAATAATATTTCTAAGCTTGTGGTACCAGAATGCAATCTGTGTTAATGCAATTTCCATTCTTGTCAGCTCTGTAGGTTTCTAAGGCCTCCAACAATCTTATGTTGTCTCGGTCAAAGACCCTGTGTATCAGGGTAGCCTCATCCCAATGGGGAAACCCCCGGTTCTGTTGCATAACGGACAAGAGCAGTATTAACATTTCTCTTTGTTACATTGTATTTGCGATCAAATAACCTGGCTTGAAGAGATCTGTATGTGGATCCGATATATGCCAGTCTCCTGTTAAACCATTCATCTAGTAATGGAATACAGTAAAAATCTGTAGGGAACAATAAAAAAAAATTGTTTTTTAGTTTGCTGGAATTTTGTTTGCTGGAATCTAAATTTGTGTTTAGATGTTATTCTGTTGATATTAAATGTAAACTATTATTAGTATACTGACTTTATATTATATATAATCACTAAATGTGCAAAAATTTTTTAAATAAAATCTGTGGTATTGATAATGTGTTTTTAACATTTATTCCCTGCATTGGTTACTAGTAATTAATAAAATATAATAATTTCCATGTTATAAACTTATTTTAAATATTTTCAATTAGAAATGTGTTGGAAGTTTTATTACATCCTCAATGTCACTTCAAATCTTTTCTTAATTTTGAATTATTGCATTTAAACTGTTCAAAAAACTTTTAAAACAAAAATATTTGACTTCTAAAATATTAGTTTGAGTGACTTTGTCATAATTTTAAATTTAAATAATATCTTCATATTTACAACTAAATGTAAATATTTTATTTAAATTTATTATTTGCTTTCTAGAAATTCTTATCACACCATAATTTTATTCATTTGAAAACGAATAAAGTTAAGAGGAATACTACAGTAGTATATCAATGGTAAACTTCATAAATTTTCTGAAATAAAGTTTCATATTATTCATTAATATCACAGTAACTTCAATTTCACAAAATTTGATTTTCAATTAAAAAAAAGCATGGCAATTGTTGAAATGAAGAAATGCATACCTGCCAACCATCAGTGTTTGGTGCTGACCAGCAGCATTTTGTATGCTTTATCAGTGGACAGGCTGCTTTTCCCTTTTATTAGCATTTTTTAAAGAATTTAATATTATCACAAACATTTTATTTAACAAGTCTAATACCAATATATAGTATATGCTGACTGTATTTATGTGATATGATGTATTTTATTATGAACAACTGAAGTGAACCAGGATGATGTTCTTGGATTCATTCAATTGGGAAAGAACTAAAATTGATATTTTTATATATGTACATTGGTATAGGTATGAGAGAATTTTAGTTCAAATATGATAATTTTAAATGGCAGATATGATAAATTGCATCTTCAAGTCTGGCAATGTTTGTGTCCTTACATTGGCAGTTAAATCAATTATGGCTAACCCACCATCATCAGAAGGAAACAAGTTATTTTTATACAGGGTGTTCAGAAAGTCACTGCACACTTTTCTAATCATGTTTCTATAATACATTCATATAATACATATCTAATCATAATTCATTAGACTTTTATCTATGAGGAACAGCAACATCTGGGTCAAGATCGACCAAACATACTGGATGGCTTGAATGCAGCAATAACAGCATTCACTCATTTAAGTGAGCAACTGATAGCGGTGTTTAGAAACAAAATAAGAAGGAGCCAAATCTGTATTGATGCTAACGAGGATCACTTCCAACATTGTTTATAATTAACATTCATATTTACCTCCCTTATTCTACATTGAAACAACATGTCTGTTAATAAATATATAAGTGTACAGTGACTTTCTGAACATCCTGTAGTTAGGCCAAATTATTGAGAAATGCTACAGTTTCTACAAAAAAAAAAAAAAACACCTGATTCATCAATTAAGAATATACAGACCATATGATATAAACTTTCTCAAGAAAAAAAAGCAAGAGATTCTTTGAGATTTTACAAAGATTTGTAATCTTTATAAAATAATAAAATAGGCTGATGGTGGTTTTGCCATATAGCATTTCAGCGCCTCCCTTGCATTGCAGTGTGGTACATGAAAAAGGTATTCTATGTGATAAGAAAAACTAAAACAAAGATAGGAAATAAATCACAACCAGAAAAATCATTGTCCTTAATAACTGCAGTGAAAGTTAATAAACTGACTGAGAGCAACTGTCATGAGTACACAGTAACACTAACAAAGCAAACCATATCACAAATGCATATAGCAGGAGGCACTCATCATGCAACATCAACCGACAGATCATGATGGAATACTTGACCTTTTTAAAATTGTGATGTTAAAGAGTATAAAGCTTTTGCCATATCTTGACAGTGTTTATGGCAATAGCTTTATAAAATATCATATGCAGAGATATATTAAATACCTTTAACAAACAAAATTTAATTTAAGCCTTGTGCAATATCAATGCTAATAAAGAATTTTTTTGTTTTATGCTGTCAGTATTTTTATACCAATGCCCCACACTAAAGGTTGGCAAGTATGGAAATGACAACAATAATCAATGATGATGATATACAATATCAACTTAGACCCAAAAAGTTAAAATAATTCCTAAAGATGAGTTGTATTTTGCTTATTTTCAGTTTAGTAAGAATTTACCAGTCTCATCACTAAATAATTATATAACTAACAGTGTACAAAAATTTGGTTCAAAAGCAATAGTTCTGAGCACAAAATTTTGATAGGAAATCCCTCAAACATTATACATTAACTCTTTAAGCTCTGAAAATTTCTTCTTTCTATGTATTTGGAGACAATACAGTAGATTGGAAAATTTGTGTAGCAAAACCAGTCAAACAATTTTCCCCTTTGGCTGATTTCATCTTGAACAGATTGAGCTGAATTTGTGATCAGGGTTAAGCTACAAAGGAAGGACACTGTTCGAGGACAAAGGTGGTAAAACCAAACCCGGTCTATCCAAAAGACCTTAAAAAGATATGCTCATACATAAATATTCAGCTGCCGTCATTTAATGAGCAAAAACTTATTAAAGTGTAAAAGTAATGTAATTCAAAAGATTTACTAATGTACAGAAAGTGCTAGATATAGGAAGTGTTTGGCCAAGCAAACAATGATCAGGGGAGAAACACTTTTCATAGTGAGAACATTTCATAAATTTCACTTTCTTTACATTTTTCAGAGAGATCACATTTGAAGTAAAATGCTAAGTGTGTTTTGAATGATATGGGACTTTGATGAAAAACCACATTTGAAAGATACACGAATACCATATCAATTTTTGAATTTTGGTGCCAAGAACCAAAGGTGGGTAAATAAAGCTCAATGCTAAAAGTTGATATCTGATGGCAGGTGCCGTGGCCAACACATAATTATGTGTTGGCAAAGGCACCTGCCTTTTGCATGTCAACATATATTTTTTTAAGGTCTTCCGGACAGAATATATATACATAATAAAATTTTAATATTAAAGATTGATTTATGTTAATTAAAACAGGTTTAGCATTTGGAAAATGTTTAATTAAAAATATGCAAGATGTTTTTATTTACAAATATCAATTTTCGGCTGTTTAAAATGTACAGAAAATTTAAAATTAACTTACAAATTATACCTCGAGAATGACTTTTTTTTTNAGGTGTAAAACATGATTTTTCATGCTGGTTTTGAAAATATAATACTCTCAAAAAATAAATAATCAACTTATTCAATGTATATTTACTGCAGATAAGCGAAAAATTTGTTGTTTCTTGAAAAAAGAACTCCTTCCTTTAATTCTTCCCCACACTCGAAGAAAATTTACTGAAGTTAAATGCACCATTTTTTAAAATATACACAACATTCGGACTTACAAGTACAGTGAAAAGTAACACACGTTTTCTACAAAATCGACTTTAGAAAGTGTTGCCAGTTCCTCAAAACAGCTGTTTTAAGGAACTGGCAACACTACTAATATACGATATTTATATTTGAAAATGTTATACAATAAATGCAATTTTAATTTCGAAAAAATTATCATAAAATTTTTTTACAATCTTGATGATTGTTTGAGTTACAGTCTTTGGTTTGAATTATTTTTTTCTATATCACAAATAAATTTACTACTTGTAAGCAGGGCAGGCGCTAGAGTTTATGCCGCCCGGAACAAGACACGCATTTGACGCCATACAGTTATAATATTTAATTGGAGCAGCAGCAACTCTCTCGTTACTAGCGGCGTGTTTGAAGCAGGAAGTGGCTTCACTGTAGAACAAATCGCCATATTGCGAGGGGAAGAAAGGTTTGCTTTTCTTTTGAACTTGACGTTGGAAAAGAGAAAGTAACAATAAAAAATATTATGATATATATATGTTTTTGCCCGAAATCCTACTGAAGCCAGTAATTTACGTTAAAAGTTGCGTTTTGATAAATCATGATTTTTATAGGCAGCTCTTTTAAAACTATAGTTAGACATCATATTTACACTGGGGCAAAGAGCAAACAAGGAGATTATTATAATGAATAAAAGTTCGTTGTTTCGCTTTCACAACTTTCCGGCAGAAATCAAATTAAGAAAAGTATGAAGTTCGAAGTTAAAGATTGGGAAGAAGGTATAAAGAAGTCGATGATTATCTGCTCAGCAGTTGAATAAAAGATTACTCAGTTTAAGCTGTGACTATTATTTGTCCTACTGTATGGAAAAAAGACACTTTGAAAAAATATTACAGTGCTTTAGGTTTATTACTATTTTCGTTATTACTTTTAAAATTTCAGTAATTCGCAAACCTACTTCCAACATTTAACAATGTAATGTTACATTTATTCAAGCAATTCTTTTACATTTTTTGTGATCACGGGTAAGCAATATTGAAAGTAAAACACGTGAAGCGAATTGAATAACTTTTCAATAAATTCCATACCCTTATTTACGTTGATCACAGCAATTTTTGTTACCCCTTATGTGTTATCCCTGCAGACCTAAAATTGCCAAAAAAACATTTTAATTTGAGCATAACACTTGTGTTTCTTTGTCATATAGTATGTCTCATACATAATTAATTAATATCCTAATGGAAGGATTTAGGATTTTAATGCTTTAGATATTGTTACTCGTTAAACGGAAAAAAATGGAAAAAGAAAAGAAAATGTAAGCTTTATCCACTCTATAAAATATAATTTTCAAAAATTCTGTCTAATTATTTTACAGAAGAAGTTTTACAGAGTGTTTAAAAATTAACGATATTGATTCATCTCCATATAGGCCCTATAGGCATTCTATAGGGCCTAAATGTTGATAAAAAATATCTATATTTTTAATTACTCATTTTAGAAAGTTCTGTAACGTTAATTTTGTTTAAGTAAGATAAGTTTTTCTACGTAAAATAATAAAATCATTGCGTTACGTGCCAAAAATTGAGAGCTGATTAGCAGCGATTAAAATATTCCAACATGAATAATTATAGAATAAAATCATTCTTAAATGTTATTCAAGAAAACTGAATTCTATTAATTCCTTTCTTTCGTCTTACGTAAGAAAGACAATTTTCCAGATAAAAAATTATGAAATGCTATCAGATTGACGTCGAAGTACAGTACATAAGTAAACAAACTAATGGCAATCTATTACAAATGATTACTTTCTTGATTGATACTTGATACTTAGGTGTACCTCAAATTAGAGCACCTTTTCTAATTGAAAAATATATATATATGTTACTGTAAAAGATTGAAATTAGAGAATGTCGATATTTTCCGGTGAATGTCGACACATACAAAATACGTTGGTGAAAGACCGAATATTTGATTATATTATTATACATTCGAACAATCGCCGGTGTATGTCGACAAGCACAGATAAGCTTTGGTGGAGGTCGAAACGACACCCGAAAAGCCGATGTCGACAGAGAGGCGACAGTCTGTCGCCAAATTCTTCGCTGTTTCCTTCTGTTCAAATCGGTGATACAGTAAGAATACAAGTTTCCGATGTCGACCGTGGCCGTACAGATGTCCGAAATGTGTTGGCGGTTGTTGTTGGAATAGAAGACTTCGACTTTTATAAATAACAAACAAAAATGGTACCCTCAAGCAGCTTTATACCCATAATGAGTTCGTAATTTGTAAAGAAAAGTTACTTTCCATAGATGAGATTTCTTCTCAAGAAATATCACTGAGAGAAAAAGTTGCAGCTAATTCGAAAAGTGGAGGGCAAGGCTATACACGCTGTCATTGCAAAAAGAAATGTTCCACGAATAAATGCAGTTGTAAAAGCAAGGGACTTTTGAGCAATTCAAAGTGCCATAACAGTTTAAGTTGTTGCAATAAATAAGATTGTATAACGTTAATCACATAATTTATGTGTAAGTTTATTATTGCATTATTTTATTTAATGATTTAGAATGTACTGTTCTAAATCATCTAATTCAACAGTTTATTTACATGTGCTGTTACTTAAGCTTTCTCCTATTTTGACATATTAAAAAGTTGCATTTTTGTCTTAAAGTAATAAAAATACTTTTATTCAACATTCACCATCAGTGCATGCTGAATGTCGACATTTGGCCGGTGTAAGTGAGAAATAATGATATTTAGCAAATATTTCGTACATACACGAAACGACTGTGTGAATGCTGACATTCCCGGAGAATGTTGACATTCGCCAGATATCGGCCATTCACAGTAACATATATATAAAACCAGAGAATGGGTAAACAAAGGAAAAACCAAACCAAATTCCAGTTAAACATGTTACAGCACCAGTGATGAACTGGCTCGCCGAGAAATCGGAAATTTTCCGGTGGAGCCATTCTCTCGGCGGTCATTCCTTATTCAATATACATTATTTTATGTTCCACTCGTGAAAATAGTTATAAACAAAACACAAGTGTGTCTGTCTATTATATTTAATATAATAAATGCAGCTGTAAGTTACTGTGTATGGCCATACGAACAGACGTCTGGCTCATGGCAAACGCGGCCTTTCCTGCTTGAAATTTTACTTGAAATTTTAAAATAACTGGTCCCAATTCCGATATGGACTGCCGAAGAAATGAGTGCCGATATTCGGCCCTACACAACGTGTATTTTTGTAACTTCTAATTTAAAGATAAGCGATCACAACTTGAACCTTAGACTGTCTTGATGAGACCCACATTAAATAAATGCTTGGCACTGTCCGGATTCCATCGCAAGTTCTCCAGTGCTGTAGGCTGACGCCTTAACTGCCTCAAATTTTCGGCCGTCATATTAGAGATATTAAACATAAAAACTTTCATTTTGATATTTTAGAAATATTATGGCCTTTTATCTATTATCCAAGAAAAGATAATGATGTGAACAACCGGTCTAAATAACACCATCTCTTTAATATTCCGGCTGCAATACATTGCGATCGCAAAGTTCTTCCGCAGTGGGCCACTCGGTTGATTAGTAAAGTCAAACCTACTTTGCAGGAGAAAAAGTATAGCGGACGGTTCAAAAAAAATCTTTGGATTTAAGGTATCTCGAAATGTCTAGAAATGCGAACATGTTGGGGTTTTTTTAAGTATAGATGTTAGTGTGTGTGTGGGTGAAACGGTTTTTTCATCCAATAACTCGCTTAATAACTCGTGCTTTTTATCGAAAATTTCTGAAATCTTGCAAAGAGATTTGCGTATTACAGGGAAATATTTCTAGAAATTTTCAGGAAAATCGGACCATTAATTAATTCGGGAGATGTTAAATCTCATAAAAGATTACGACACTTTGCTATATTTCTTATACATAAATATTTTTTGCTGGGAAAGTTACATAACTCGTTGCTGGATTTTTTCTGTTATTATGATTCAATAATTCAATACACGCTAATAGGGGCTTTTATCTTTTTTTTTTTTTTTTTTTTGTGAAAAAGCAAATTCGTCTTTCTTTTCAAGAACAAAATTAAATTTAACTAACTGTATTATTGTACATCTCTGGTTTGAAGACAACGCGATTTTACACTGTCATAATTACATTATGGATTCAGAAAGATGTTCAAAACATGTAAACTGATATTCTTCCAGATATATAGAGCTTGGTTTTGGCATCGTACAAATAAGACGTTCCAGGATCAAATCGGTACAGAGTATAATAATTATTGTGATTTACTCTTTAAAATGATTACACGGGGTAGCGAAATGATTTATCTGAAGTAGTAAAATTGGCAATTTTTAATATTGATGGTTTGATCCTAAGAATCAGTTTGTAGGGAGCAGCAAAAGTTCTCTGATGCTGCGAGAACAGTGCTGATATCATCTTCCTGTCTCTTCTATCCGTGTCTCTTTAATTACTCGTATTTAGAGGTACTTCCCAGATCCCTTTCTCAAACTTTCTTCGGTAGGAAAATTAGTTACATTTTATTTGGATTGGCTCATTGAATTATCACCATGTTCACGGAATCAACCAGGCATTGATCGGGATAGCTTTTTCCCCAGCAAACTTTTCTTTTTCTCTTAATTATCGATACTTTAGAACTACTGATACCGGTATCGATACTTTTGTGGTATTGGGTTTGTTTAGTTATGGCAATCGCAACATTTGGGCGATCTGCCTAGGAAAAATGCCTTCCGGGAGGTCTTTTTAAGGGAAACTGGCCTCTATTTAGGCGTTACAGACGTGGAGAAAACTCGGAAACTCCACGTGGCCAGCCCGTCCGAGCGAATCCACGACCGAACTCCAAATGTTCAAAGTACGAAGACCGCTTGGCCACTAGTGGGTACCTTGTGGTATTGGGATATCCCCAGTATCAGTATCGGCAGTCTCAGGAATCCCTAACTGTTTTCACGGAATCGGAAAACAGTTTTATTTATTAGAGTTCTAGGAAAGATCAAATATTAAAGTTTTAAAGAGTGGATATTTTATTTTTTGCTTGATTCTATATTTATGCTATTCTTATTTTTATATATTATACTGTATAAATACAACACGGTATATTCAACCCATTTAATCTTTAATGTTTACGTGCAGGTTTTTTGAAAAGTGGCAAAACTCTGTTCGATAATATTATATTGAAAAACTTCCGAAATTTCTGTCGGGTGTTCTTAGTTTGCGGAAAATTTTATCTCTAAAAGTTTGATAAAATGTTCACACATTAAGCCACAAAGCCACGTCAAGGCGACACCCATTTTGTGGTAGTTTTTTATTTTCCAGAAACTAACCCTGATTGTTAGACAGAATAAAAGACAATCAGAGAATAAAACTGGATATTCGTTGCTATCAATCAACTGAAATTATTCGCGTAAAATAAGATTATTATGCCAATGCAATCAAATGTTCTTATTAGGTAAGAAGGATTATCAAGAGAAATTTGTCAGTTTAAATTAAATACAAGAGCAATTTAATTAACGCCAAACTGATATAAAATTTGTTCATAACGAGTGCAAATTTTTATCTATGGATATTGCCATTATGGAATTATCTCGAAGTATAACCAATAGCAACGAATAAAATATGAATTATTTACATTTTCAAAGTAACAACTATTTGCATAATATACATATAATACTGTTAAGTTCGATATACAATTAAACAAAATTGTAACACGTGTCAGATGTGTGTATGTTATCGAGCGTTGATGTACAGTCCATAGAATTGTCACACGTGTCAAGTGGATTAATGTAATCGTATATACCACTAAGAATGCAAGGTGAGATTGTCCCGCCTAGAGAGGGAGAAACTGTGCGCTTCTCTTTGGTGGTGTGTGGAGTCAATGCTGACCAGAGTGGGTAGCTGTGTGGCTGGTCAAGAACCAGTGTTGTGATTATAAAATAATTGTCGGGTGACTGAGTGTTGCTCGCTTGTTTGAGAAATTAAAGTTCAAATTGTGTTGTTATGCTGTAAAGGAATTGTGTAAACCGTGTAAACGGGAACATTTTACATCATTTTTTTACAACAAACACATTAAAACACATATAATTATAAAATATATTACAAGTAATTCTAATAATATGATAGTATCTACTTAGCCTACATAAGCGTATAATTATTTACTTACAAAAATTTATACATCTATATTTAAATAAAGGAAATATTATGAATTCATAAATATTAAATAATAAGTATATGTAGTTAACTTTATCTAACTTTATATTTATCTAAGATAATGAAACAAATACCACATCTTTCAACTTATTTTCAGTGATAATTACTAAGTTTCTTCTATCCTTGGAAATTTCGTAATCAGCAATAAAACCTTTTATATTATTCCTCCATCAAGCTCCATTCTTCGTTTCTTCCAACGTCCTCTTCAGAAATCGGCATCTAACTCGCAAGCTGCTGCTGTCGAACAGATTTTCGATCCGGGAACCGGATACATCATTATAGAAGTCTTTTTTTTCTTCTATCTTCTACTTCAAATGTTAGTATTTGGCAAGGAAAAAGTGCTTTTGTAAACGAACATTTAAATAACAATTGCGAAATCTTCACACATTTAAATATTCCGTTTCTAAATCCCAGTACGAATTATTGTTTCGATGAAACCTGATGAACTTGACTCAAATAACCACCTTTAAATAAAATCTAAGTAATAAACATGTTTCGAGTCGAGGATCTATCTCAATTTATTCGATTTTAACCGCATAAACAAAAACAACGAATTGCTTACTCGCAAGAAACGTATAGAATCAAAATTCTTGTGTAAAGTTCCTAAATGAAGAAAAGAATAGTAGAAAATTCCAATGATTCTTACCATTTTGTTGATAAAAAATGTAAAAAAATAGAAATTGTTAATTTGCAAGCTATTGTTAATTAAGTATGACGTCACGAAAAATGCATCGGTTATTACGTCGAAATTTCTGTTAAACCGTTTAAATTATTACTATAAACGTCCAATATTTGTGTATAATTCAGTGTTGCCGCAATGAAATTTCAAAACGTACTGAAGCGCCTTCAAAAAATGTACTATTTTCCTTCAAAATGTACTAGTTCTATGAATACTTTGTTTACGTGCCTATCTATATATATAGGCACGTAATTTATATATATATAGTTTATTGTCAAATAATTTTATTTTAAATCTTATATTTGGAATTTTTTGAAAGCTATTTAAAATTAAAAATATATCTACACATCTATTACTTATTATAAAATGAGCATTACATTGACAACATTTATTAATAATACTATTGAATTTCATCTTAATTTTATAACCAATCGTGCTTTAAAAAAATAATTATAAATTTGTTATATTATATTATTTTATTCTTTATTATACTTTAAATTTTTTTGATGTTATTGCATCACTTTACGAAGTGGTATATACGTAATTGCATCAGTTTTAGTACCTATTTAATTAATTTCACTCATGACAGCAAAAGATAAGGATACTTGTTTCTTTTAAACTATTTGATGAAAACGTTACATAAAATTGGGGTTGAGTCAAGACCGTTTACAGGTGCAACTATCTATGTTGCTAACAATCTACAGACACACACCATTTGAATGTTGTTATTGGATAAATTAAATTAGCAAGCAGTGACACTAGTGAGACTTTATTAAACTAATTTTTCTCATTTTTTCGTTAAAGCGTAAAATATTATTTTGTACCATAAATGGTACTTGAAATATTATAATGTACTAAAAATGTACTAAAAATCTAAATGTACTTTCAATTTACTGGAAAGGGCAAATTGTACCAGAAAAGTACAAATGTACTAGAAACGGCAACACTGGTATAATTCAGCATAATTCAGAAATGAATGAAAATTTGGACGTGAAATACGAGGGACTAGGCCTATCTCTCAACAACATACTATCTTATATTCAAAAGACTTAAGACATAACAAAGAACTGGAAAAAGATCAGAACCTTTTCCCAGTTCTTATGTTATAATTAATTCTATCAAGTTAATTTAAATTCACATTTTAAGATTTCTATTTTAACCATAATTTCTATGCCATGTTTGTGTTATCAACGATATTGTTTACGGCGATGATGCCCGATGAATAAATGAACGGATCTACAAAAAATTAGATAATATTTCAATTATCTGAATGTTATCACGAGACGTGTTTATAAGTATATGTAATGAGACTGAATCGAATTTTCAACTGATTGATGCATTAAATGATATGTATCTGGTGCTGAGATTCGCCGTGATCAAGATGTCATCACTTCTAGAGCGAGACCTGATCTCGGACTGGGGCAGACGGAGCCGTAATTTGCGATACATCAATTGCTAAATATCTATCAATCCTGTAACAATAATAGCAACGAATAAAATATGAATTATTTACATTTTCAAAGTAACAACTATTTGCATAATATACATATAATACTGTTAAGTTCGATATACAATTAAACAAAATTGTAACACGTGTCAGATGTGTGTATGTTATCGAGCGTTGATGTACAGTCCATAGAANCGCCGTGATCAAGATGTCATCACTTCTAGAGCGAGACCTGATCTCGGACTGGGGCAGACGGAGCCGTAATTTGCGATACATCAATTGCTAAATATCTATCAATCCTGTAACAATCAATGTAGTATCATGTAACTGTATTAATAGGCGTTGGATTTGAGCCATTGGGTATCAGGTCGGAAGCACTCAACTATCATATTCATATGAAGAAAAAAATCTAAGCCAGGACGTTTTTAGTATTAAAGAATCTGGTGAAAAAATTTCACTTAGAGAATGTGCAAGAATGTCATCACATTCTGGAGGCTAAGGCTATAGTTGATGCTGATGCAAAATTGGTTGCAAATCTAATAGATGCAAATGCTACAAACAGAAAGAATTATGTAATTAGAAACGTCATCAGAATCTTAATTGCTCGACTAAATAAACTAAAAGAACATTTAACTTTTTATCTAATTTATACCAAAAATGAAATTCCAGAAGTTTCCTGCATGTTGATTGTTTGATTAAAGTATAGATTTGTTAATAGTACTTTTTCTTAATATTAGTTTAATTAACACAGTTAATAATACTTTTAAAAGATTGCATGTTGTTTTTAAAACATTTTGAAATAATTCACAAAAATAAATAATTCTTAATGAAAAAAGCGGAGTTTTTTTTAAAATCAAATTGCCCAAAGAGAAAATATAGCTGTATTCATAATGTCTGGTCAATTTAACAAATTAATTAATATCTATCAGACTGCGCGCCCATTTTAATCATTGCCCTATTAATCACTCGGTCCATAACACTAATACATTTAGTGCACGGGTTCCCAACCTATGGAACTCGTGCACGGTCGCGACCCAGAAGGGGGTCGCGACGGGTTTCTGTGGGGTCGCCAACTTATGCAGTAAACTAAAACAAAATTTTCACTATAATGCAATATTTATTTTAATGGTGTCTTAAAGTTTGAATAATTTCATATATTTTAAAAAAATTAAAATAAGTGTAATGTGGGTACGCTATTCTGTCACAGTTGGTTGAAACATGTGTTGAGAGTTTTGAGAGGAATAGATTAAATGTTGAGAATGACATGAGTTTAGCGTTAACAAAATCTCATCCGCGAATTTTGAGGCTGGTTAATAATACATGCAATTTCAACCATCTCATTAAATTAATTATTAAACATAATTTAAAATAAAATTATACTAAAAAACTAATTTCATTGTTTTTTTAATTACCTTATTAAAAATACCTTTTTCAATTGTATCGGGGTCGCGGGTCACTTGGCTTTTATAAAAAGGGGGTCGCCACCCGAAAAAGGTTGGGAACC
>NW_019384841.1:164720-176380 GCF_000671375.1 Centruroides sculpturatus
AAAACGACGTAAGTCGAATTTACCTGTCTCCGAATCTACTTATCACTAGGAAAGCATTTTAAATAATATATGGTTAATAAAAATCTATTTTAAGCTTACAAACAAATAAATTTTAGTTTTTAATATAGTACAAAAAAAGTAATCTAAATTTACGAATGCGTGTACTGTAAATACAGTACATACTTGTATATATTTTAATATGATTTTATGTGCTTTAAACGTTTATCTAGTGATATTACGACTTCAATATTTGTGGCGGACAGACGTAAAGTCGAATAAAATGACTTAAACTTGATTTTTATTTTTCCATATACTTTTTTAACAAGCGACGTATAATCGGGAACGACGTAACTCGAAACCGACGTAAGTCGAGGTATGCCTGTATACAGAAAAATAGCCAAAGAGCACGGGATTCGACTGGCGTACAGAAGATGCCCCACGATTTTCCGCATCCTAAGAAATGATAAGGATCCTCCTGATCGCACCAGACTCCCCGGAATCTACTCTATCCCGCTCCGTGACAATAGACAAAAAGCGGCACTACTATACATCGGCTCAAGCAAACGCTCCTTAAATACCCGCCTACGTGAACACCAAGCGGATATTTGGCATGGGAGGCTGACCACAGCCCTAGCCACATACGCATCGAACCCCGAAATCGAAGTACACTTTGAGAGGGCTACCATTATTGTCGACACCCCCCACCAGCAGCAACTCAGATGGCTGCAAGCCGCGGCTATTGACAACGCCAACCGGCTAACCACCTGCATTAACCGGAAAGAGGAACTGACCTTGTCTCTGGCCTGGCAATCACTATTGGACGCCAATCCGCCACTCCCCCCGCCGCACGGCCGCACATGCCAGAAGCGACCCACCCCCTCAGAACCGACACCTGATCCTAGAGAAGAATAATATACACTCCATCCGGGGAATTCTTTCAGTTGACCTGAAGAAGAGCGAACAGAACGCTCAAACGTTTGTCAAGCGATATTTAATGTATACGCATAGAGCACCGGTCACAGGTTCCGATAGTGTGACGTTATTTTCATCCCGGTGCAGAGAATAGAATAGTTCCTGCATTTAAAATGATTCATAATAATTTAAATAAAATTATTATGAATCAGTTTAAATTCTCTATTTGTAACAAAGATATTTTGAACAAAATGATGATATATGGTTTACAATTTCAATTCTTACTTATATGTACGAAAACTATCTGTAAAGTAACTTCTGTTTTTTTGTGGTAGATAGTGGAGATAATGGCACCGGGTTTGGCAGTGGCATAGAGTGAATGAATATGCATCCGGCTGTGGCAGAGTGCAGGTTTTGTTCTCTGTCGTCTTGACATGACTGCCGTTCAAAATGTATTCTGCCACTCGGGAATCCCGCCATCTGTGATCTGTGCTCAATGAGAAGATTTCTGTTAGCCAAAAACTAAAGCTGTTGAAATCCATCATCATCTGTGCAAAGTTTTCAAAGAACATAGTGAGATAATGGTACCGTATATTCAAAAATGAGCAGACATGTCCACAATAAGCAGAGAAGTGGCTGGCCATCTGTAACCAATAAACTTACACAGAATATTGATTGAAAGGTTAGAGAGAATTGTCAGTTCACAATTTCAGAACTTACTAGAAAGTTTTGTACACAATTCTTCATGAAGTGATCATTGACATGGATGTTCTATAACAATGGAATACTGCAAAAAATGCTTAAATTTGGTTGGAGACTTGAAAAATAGAGCAAAGGTGTAGTTTTAACTTGTGTAATAAAATTCCTTTCACCATACTGGTGATTTTTTTTAATAATCAAGCAGAAGTTATTTTCTGGATAACCTATATAGAATTGACATGTCAGTTGTATTCTTAAAGAACATTTTCTGATATCAGTTTGTACAGAGTTACTTTTTTCCCAATGCCCAAACTTAGTCGTTATACTTGAAATCTGTATCAAACCAAATCTGCTCAAATCAAACCAAATATCTGGCAAGCTTGGGACCAGAAGTGCTCTGGATTTCTGCATTTTCCAGTTTTATAGATACAGATGAAATAAACAATGAAAAGTAAAGAATGAAATAGTATTCGGCACACGGTATGCCAATGGTCACATTGGAACCGGTGTCGTGTGCCACATATACCACAGAAACTAAAACAAAGCAGCCATGCACCAAACTACAGCCATACTATGGCCTGCAAAATTTAAAAATAGTTTTCTGGTAATTGAGCTTTATGGAAGCAGGATAGTTGGTCCGATACCATATCTATAGTATTTGACTTTGCAACATTCTACATTCAGATATGTTGTTTTGTTTTTGAATTTCATTACAATCCTGAAAGTGATTCTGATCGACTTTAGCAATTAGTGTGTGCAAGTGCAAAATTTGCATTGAATTTCTTTGCTTTGAGGATGAAATTCGTATGTTCAGGACTGTAATGAAATTCAAAAATAAAACAACATATCTGAATTTAGAATTAGTATTTGACTTTGCAATACTAGAGACATGGTACTGGACTAACTATCCTGCTTCCAGAAATCTCAATTATTAGAAAACTATTTTTAAATTTGGCACTGTGTGTACGTGCACATATACAAAGGATGGTTTTGATAAACAAGATCTCTGTTTTTATAAAATTAATTTGGAAAGAGGTGGCATAATGTGAACAGTTTTAAAAATAATGGAATAATTATTTTGAATGACATTTTTCCAAATATTGGATTTGTTCTGTAATCTGTGCAAAAAATGCATTTCTGTTTTTCCTTGGTCCAATCCCAAATTATAGCTTGAACTGTCTTTCGATAAAAAGCATTGGTTTTCCTTTGATTCCAGGAACTGCCAGAAGTCTGATGGCGTCTGATCCAGATTATAAAAGGGAAGTTGGAGTAATCTTTGTGATTTAGGCACCTTTATACCATTTCCTTACATCAGTATTTATTGTGTGCAAGAAAAGACTTTTTTCTTGGCCTTACTCTACAAGTTCTTTTTAGTGCTCATAAGTTTTGCAACCCTTTACCAACTTAATCTGTTTCTTGTTTTGTACACAATGAGGAATATGCATTTTTGTTTTATTAAAACCTTCCGGAAGTTGCGATCGATCTGGCAGGTACATTCTTCGGGTAGCATAGAATCTGGCAACTTTGATTATCTACCATTGCTTTGTCAGTTTCTCTTTGTTAGATGACACTGCATATTTTTCTCGACACTACCTTAAATTGTATCTGAGAGCTACCACAGCCTATTAGACTACTTTATTTTATTGAATTGACAAAAAGAATGGCAAATTGTAGCAAATGTTAGTCGAGTCAATGAGGAAAATTTGACGATTGAATTTAAAAATGAAAGTGATGTTGCTGAAAATTATATCAGAATTTTTTGAATATTCCATTCACTATATCAAACAAGAAATTTCAGAAGTTAACATGCTAACACAGGCATGGCCAACATACGGCCTGTCTAATGAATTTGTGGCCTGTGATCAATCTTTCAATATTAGGTTGTGAAGTCTGACTAGCTCGATGAAAAATTCTGATGCCTAAAAAAGAAAAAAAAAGATTAACAACTCATTGTGTGTTTAGAGTTAACCCTCCATTACAAATCTCGTAAGTACAGCATAGTGTTGATAAAGCATGATAATGTGAAAAATGTATCTGTAATCTTTATCTACAATTCAGTCTCTACGGGTGACACCATAATGAGATCTCACACCACCTCAAAAGCTTTCTAGGGCAGCCTCTGGTTCAGCCCGTAGAAAAAATTTTCTTTCCAATCCGGCCCGGGGGCAAAAACTGTCGGCCACCCGTGCTAACATATTAGTACATATGTTACGGACCAAGTGATTAATAGGGCATTATTCGTAATGCCCTGTCATTCTGACTAATGACTAAAATTGGCAGGCAGTCTGATAAATATTGATTAATTTATTAAATTGACCAGACATTATAAATAAAGCTATATTCCCTTCAGGCAATTTGATTAAAAATCTC
Source organism: Centruroides sculpturatus (assembly GCF_000671375.1). Lineage (NCBI taxonomy): Eukaryota > Metazoa > Arthropoda > Arachnida > Scorpiones > Buthidae > Centruroides > Centruroides sculpturatus. The sequence continues at coordinate 168,702 of NW_019384841.1, forward strand.
CACTTATTACATTTTGAAATAATTCACAAAAAATAAATAATTCTTAATGAAAAAAGCGAAGTGTTTTTTAAAATCAAATTGCCCAAAGAGAAAATGTAACTGTATTCATAATGTCTGGTCAATTTAATAAATTAATTAATGTCTATCAGACTGCGAGCCCATTTTAATCATTGCCCTATTAATCATTCGGTCCATAACACTAATATATTTAGTGTATTTCGCCGGGAAAGTTATGCAACTCTTTATTGGATTTTTTTCTGATTGAAGAAGTTTTAGAGTTCCATGGGATAGACATGGACATGAATGGATGTTGAATCACGGATTTTGGCAATCTTCTGATCCAATATGGAAGTATTTGAGATAGAACTGTTTCAGTGACTCTACGTGTTTATCTCGAAACTACAGTGTAACTTTTTGTATGTCTAATCGCTATGAAACCAGTGTGAAATCTAAATAAATGTTGGTTTTTTTGTTTTCGTCATATCTGACGTTTTTTGTTTTTATGAAAAATATTACTGAATTCGTCCAGATTCAAATTATAGTCTTTAAGAGCGGAAAGTTGATGCCTTTCTTCATTGATCGTTCAATTGTCAATAAGAGTAAAGTGCCAAATTTATTTGAGCCTTCGATATTTTGTCCATTTAGTATTATGTATTGTGATATTTAATACAATAGCCGTTCGTTATATCGCGGATTCGGATATATCCCGCTTTTTCTTTGTCTCCCGACAAGCGCGATATAACGAGGGGCTACTGTATTAAAAAATTTCCTTGTTACTCTATTGTTAATAAGATGCATATATATAATGAAATACAAGGTTCATAATATTCAAACTTGAATATTTTAGTGTAAAAACGATAAAATCTGACGGCTCTTTAATCAAATATGATACACTCGATCTATCGTTTCTAGGTGAAACAAGATATATGAAGTTTTTAGTTCATAAACGGAATCATTTCAATAGACTACGATATTGTCCATAAGTTTCTGGATAAAAGTTTGATTTTCATAATAAAAAACAATATCTTATTTTCTCTCGAACGAATCTATTTAATATTTACTTTATATACTATAGTTTGGAATTTATTTTGACACTTGATTAATTAGAATAATTGTTAACGCAATTATATGTATATTATCGGTAAACTATAAAATTTTATAAAATGCCCCCAGACATTCTAGAGAATGCCTGAATGTCATAGTTTTCCGGTAATATATGCAATAAACAAGCTATAATGTAGTCTATATAAAGAACATTTTATTTAAAATTTTCAATATGTATATACAATATTAAGCATTAATAATTCAATAATAAATACTGTGTTAACCGTCAAAAATACATTTTATTTTTTCGAATTTTTCTCTCCAATGAATCGGTCTTCTTTATAATTAACGTTGGTTGAAAGATTACAATTCAGCATCATATGTATGAGAGGTGTCATCATATCCATCATATCTGGCATAGCTGTCATCATATCTATCATATCTGGCATAGCTGTCATCATATCCATCATATGTAGCATAGGTGCCAAATTGTCTTAACTCTGTACTTATTTCATTTAATTTTCTTTTNTTTATAATTAACGTTGCTTAAAAGATTACAATTTGCTGAAAAGCTTATCTCATTCTAATTTTTCTTCTTTTTCCATATCAAATTCTCTTTTAGTAATTAATTAACTTCTATCTTCGTAATCACCGTCATTATAATCACATATATCACAAATTCTCACTCGTTTATATCCAGATTCCGTTATATCCTGATCATCGCTGTTTGAATATTGAAGTTCAGACATTTCTTGTAAATCAGTTTTATGAACTGACGATTTTGTTTCACTCCAATAATTTAAGTTTAGAACTTCATTTCGCGATAACTGACAATTATTTTTTAAAGATTTATCTTGTTCAATACTTTCAGGATTTTCATCAGCATTTAAATTGTCAGTAGTTTGCTGTTTATATTTTAAAATACCAGACGAGGACAAATTGTCTTCTTCTAAGTAATCTTTACATAAAAACTTTCTATCCTCTGAAGAATCCGTATAATTGTCAAGTGATTTTGACATATTTATATTTTCGTTGGATAAATCAGATGAAGATGGAGTTGGGAATGTCCGATTCAAAATACTTGAATAGAATGAGGACATATCTTCCATATTTTCATTTTCAATCTCTTTTTCAAGATTTTCTTCTTCTAAGCACAAAATATCACTATGATTTTCGAAGTTAAACATTGTATTTATTAACTCCCCTGTATCTTCTTTTTCTAGTTTTGATGTTCTAATGTTTATTTCTGTATGAAAGGACCTACTGATACATATATTTTGACTTCGAATTAAAGGGATTGATTGATTACTGACAGAAGCAAAATTTGCATCATTTTTATTCTCTTGTCGTAAATTATCGTTATTATTATGATTGTCGGTATTTCTCGTATTTTCAAACGTTTCATTAACATCACTGCAATGAAAATTTTCAATGAAAACAGGCATTAAATCATCCACATTACTTGATACATAAGATAATTCATAATCTCTGTTCTCTTCAGTTGTATCAGTTGTGTTCTCTAAATCATTGCCTAAATCTCCAGTTTCTCGAGGACTAATAAAACTTGAATGATTGGAAGATAACGTATCATAGGTGTCATCATATCCATCATATGTGGCATAGCTGTCATCATATCCATCATATGTAGCATAGGTGTCAAATTGTTTTAACTCTGTACTTATTTCTTTAATTTTCTTTTGTAATCTTCAATTTCATTTTTCATTTCTTCAATTATTTTCGTCTTATTTATAACTTCTTTTTTTAATTCTTCAATGCAATTATGCGATTCGATTAAACCAATTGGAAATGTCATAGAGCATCCATTTTTACATTCTACCATTCGATATTCACATTCGTTATTTTCGTGTTGAAACATATACTTACGGATGCAATTCACTTGGCAATTTTCATTTTTACATTGAACTGTTTCATATTCGCAATTGGCCAAATGATTATTGTACCCTTCGAGAGAACACTTGTGATGGCATCCTTTGTTCATATTTGGACATCGAATAGTTAATTTCATGATCATATTGGTGATTAAAGGTACAACAGCTTGCAAGTCAAAAATATCAGCATACTTTCTGCAAATCGGACACGTTTGCTGCAGAGTCAACCAATCACCAATGCATGCAACAGGATCTCGAAACACACAGTGACAAATACTACAGATTAATTCTTCATTCGGAGGAGGATCGAAATTCTCTATTTCGTATATATGAAATGGTAGAGCCATAATCGAATATTACACTGATATCAAACGAATGTCTCTTTTAGTTCTTTTTTTTTAAATTCAAATACTTCGAATGTTCGAATAACTTATATTAGGAATATCGTAGCGCATGCGATGTCGTGATATTTTAGTAAGGACTGTAAACATGTTTTACGTATAAAATAAAAATAAGATGTGACTATTTATACAAAGATATGTATAAATAATTGGCTATTTATGCATAACACTGGTTTTGGTCTATGGCATGAAGTACGTAGATAATTTTATTTGCTATGATCCGCACAAAATTCAAAAATTGAGCATTAACAAGAAAATATTTTGTTTTAAGAGTACTTCACAGAATCCAAATGGCCAAGGAGATTAAAGCGTGAGCTGACCGCTCTGCGTGCCAGCAAACAATCCCAGGAATTTTTCATAGATTCTTTGCTCTCGATCCTACGTGCCCGTTCCTCAACATTCAGCATCGAGTATTACGGGTCTGATAGAACTAACGATAAGTATGATTAAAAAGACCTCAATGACCACAGGGCAGAAAGAGTTAATAACTCTTATGCTTTTTGTCGAAAATTTCTGAAATTTTACAGAGAGATTTTTGTATTAGGGGATTGATGCTATTAAATTTTAGTGGTTAAAGATCTACTAGGTGGAGAGATACAGAAGTCGTGTCAGACAGTTAAGGTGGGACTTAATGATTTTACTCGTTATTAGCATTTACAGTTTATTATAATTAAAACTCATTTCTACTCTTAAAATTAAGCTTTTTGTCATTTTATAATAATTAAAAACAAAAAGTTCTATGAAAATTTCATGAAAGTCTTATAATTAGGATCACCTTTGGATAGAATAAATATCAAAATTCGAATCAGGGAAGTTGAAAGTAATCTAAAAACAGTGTTAAGGAACTACGAAAGCCTTTGACACGAAGAAAATGCGCGTTAAGGAAAATCAAGTTGTAATTGAGACCTTATATATTATTATCATTAAAATAAATTATAGATATAATTCTCAATAATAAATGTTGATAAATTTGAATTTAATATATCTTACAAATAAATTAAACTAAATACCAAACTTACTTAATTCAACTTAATTTTTAAAATGCTAATAATCTTACTATGAGAATTATCCTGTTGTTTTAAAGAATAAATTCAATAAAGGAAAAGAATTTGACTCTGGTTATTTCAACTTTGCTACATATAATTTCTTTTTAGTATTTTAAAGAAAGAATTCCTATGGTTCCGACAGATTAACTCCAGAGACGTTCTCCATCAAAAGTTCAAATTTGATAATGTCATTTAGAAAGACAACGAAAACAACTCCCAGACGTGCAAAAAAGTCCTAAACAGAAGATTACATTTTCTACAAAAACTTTTTTACTACAAAAGACAGAAAAAAATATATAATAAATTTCAATAGAAAATAAAATAAAAAAATGTTCTTAAAATAACTTTAAAATTTAGTATTTTCTTTTAGTATTAATTTAAATATTTATCAGATTTTGTAATGGATAAACAGATAAATACAGAATATATTTGTAATATAAATTTGGGATTAGTCCATAGCTTTTCTATAAATATTCAGGAGAGATTTAACTTGAATAATCTATATAAATCTTATATAAATCTATGATTATACTATCTAAAATGTAGAATTATGTTATAAATTAATTAAAATAAAATTTTAATTATTTTGTAATTTTATAAGTATTTAGTACAATAATTATCGTATATTTATGTATTGTATTTAACAGGATGATCATAAAGTTAACCCAAATAAGTATTTTAAGAATTATTAAAATCAATTTGAAATGCCTCTTTATAATGTAGTATTAAAATATATTTCGGTTAACTGACTTTTAGGTCACACGATCTATACAAGTATAATTCTATAATCTAACTTTATATGTCCTTTTATATGTCGAGAGAAGTTTCTGATTTAAATTATTTTGTATATTCTCCATTTATCCGGCTACAATTTGAATAAATTGTAAATCAACGATTTTATTTAATTAATCAGAAATATTTCATCTTAAAAAATTAACATAATAAATTTATTTTAAAATTTAAAACACTTTAAATTACATTTTTAATTATATAAAATAGAAATTGAAAAAGAAAATTCATTTAGTTTTTAAGACATATTCATCACAAGAAAAACATTAAATTTGCAAATGAATGAATGGTTTAACATGTAATAAGGTTAATGAGATACTAAAATCAAGATTGATTTTTATGCTACACTCTTTACTGTTTAGACTCTTTGATTCAGTGTTTGTTTTGCCCTATCAAACTGAATTCGTGTAATCATCAATTCAGTTTGACAAGGCAAAAAAATAAAATAAAATAAAATAAAATAAACTTAATTAATCATAATAGCAATATATGTTCTTGATTTTACAAATACAAACATTAAACAATACAGTAAATAAGATTAATAAAAGTTTCTTTAAAATTTCCTATTTTTATTTTGCAAAATAATGTATTTCCTGTTAACATTAGTGGCTTATCTTCATTGGCTTTTTATCCTCGTGTAATTTTTTTTCCTTTATCGTGTTTTATCGTTTTACTTTATCACGTTACTTTATTTTTTGGTAGAAAAAATATATATATAAACCTACTAATGTTATGCATTTTTTTGCGATATTTCTTTGCTGATTTTTTTTGTTTTTTTTATATTTAAATCACTGGTTTACATTTGGTTTACCTAATTTTGTCACGCTGACAGTTATGTAGTAACGTTGCAAGTAACTTTATCAATTAACTTGCTACATACTAAAGCGATAAATTATAAAAATATTCATTTTAAAATAAAAACATTTTATATTTTTTATTTAAAGTTTTTTTTACCACACATATATAATGTATTATATAATTTTAGATACTAATATTATGACACGTTAGAAGAAAATCTCTTGCTTCGTGGAATATGTTATAATTTTATTTAAATTTATAAAATAATATAAGATTTTTTTATATCTTTTTCTAAAACTTCTTTGTGTTTTTTTAAAAGAAAAACGTTTATAGAAAACTTTTATTTGTATATTAATCCTTAAAAAAATTAGATAAAATTAAATAAAAATTTAAGTAAAATTATTTGTTTTTTTTATATTTTTTATTCGATTTAATAGTTTTATTTACTCGAAAGTTTGTTTGATTTTTATTATATTTTTTTGTGTATGTTTGTATTGTTAAAGTCAACAAATGCTGCTATTGAATACAAGAACTTTTTCTGAATGTTGTCATTATTTTTTATGCAGGAATTTTTTTTTTAATCCATTAAGGAATAATAAAATTTTTATTTCAACTTAAAATAATTGTTTTCTTCATTAAAACAAGCATCTATTACACTATCGTAATTTAAAATAATTTAATTTTACTGTATTATATTATCATGAATATCTAAAACATTACAAAAAACATTAAGATTATTATTAATCCTCTCAAAATAAAATTAAAAATGTTATTAAAAGTGATTATTAGGATTATAAAATAACTAGAATTAAATTAATCAGTTCGTAGAAAGAATTTATATTATAGCCTAATCTATCAGACTTCTTACTCATATTACTTCTTTTTCTATTCACTTTAACTTAAAAACAATATGATTTATATTCTCCTTTGTAGTTTTATTATTTCTTATTGTATATGAAACATCTATATAAGTTTGAAATGTATTATATTGCTGTATGAAATTGAACAAAATTAATTGAACATTCATTAAACAATAAATTCGAAAACAATTATTTGATTCAATATCTCCCCCCCTGTTTTACTGCTAATGAATTATAGAAAACAGTAACTGTAATTACTGTTTTCCATTTATTTATCAGGAAATGTGGAAGTGAAGTTGCGGATCGATTATCTCTGTTCACTAGTAGAATATGATCCACTGACTAACTTGAAAGGCTAAGTCGAATACTTCACTTCAGACTTCTCCTTCACTCCCTCTGAAAGCACAGTTGTAGTTGATTGAGCACACTTTTTTATTTTTATTTTACTCTTACACTAGTTAAAAACCCTTAAAAATTTTCTTTTCTATATATTTTCCATGTTATTAGTTTAGTATAAAACTTTCAGAATTATGAATATTTTGAAAGTATTTGACTATATAGTCTTATGTTTTGGTACTAACTATAAAACAGTTGTATTCTTGTAAAGTATATAATATAATCTATCTTAAATAACTGAAATTATATTAATTATCGATTATTATTACGTATGGATTAGAAAAATATTAATATAATCCTCTATTAATTTGAATTAGCCACGTTTTTTGGCAAAAGAGTCTATTAGATTAAACTGAGCTAAGGTCTTATTAATTTGAACTGAAAATTGTTTCTCAAGTATTTTTAAATGGCATAATGCCAATTTTTAATATAATAATTAAATTTATAATAAAAAAA
>NW_019384841.1:177348-226349 GCF_000671375.1 Centruroides sculpturatus
GATTTAATTATGATAAATACATTGTAGTTATATATAAGGTGAGGTGTTTCCATTCCATTCTCTCCCATCTTAAATCTCATAAGCATGACCAACAAAATCGTTTTTATTTAAAATATATATATATATATTAAAATTATTTTAATTATTATTATTATTATTATTCAAAATTCTTCCCTTGCATTTTTATTTATTTAACAGTTGTTTTATTACTGGATAGCCCAAAAGTTAATTAACCGTGCTTTCGAAGAATTGAACGACAGCAATTTGTGAATTGAATTTTATTTCATTGTGAGTAATTTTTATAAAGTTTGCAAGCAATAAATCTAATATATAATCGAGACGGGTTGATAATAATAATAATAATAAGCGCAGAGCCCAAACGGTTAGGAATTGAAAGTTGAAATTTGGTACACAGATAGGGTACGTCACGGAAACGCACACTAAGAAGGGATTTCTCAAAATTCCCCCCCGGGGGGAGAGAGACGGGATTAAAACTTCTATATACATTATGGATACGAGCCCAAACGGTTAAGAGTTGAAAGTTGAAATTTGGTACACAGTTAGGGTACGTTAGGAGAACGCACACTAAGAAGGGATTTTTCGAANATGAAGAGTTCGTTTCTAAGATTTATCTTTTTATTTCTCGAATTTGAAGGATTATCATCGAATTCGATTTTTTTAAAACTCTCTCTCTTTCATTTTTTTTTTTCATTCATTGTATTTTTTCTTATTGAGTTTCAATTGAAAATGTCAGATGGTAGCAAGCGAAATATAGTTATTTTTCATGTCTTTTTTTTTTCATAATTGTTCAACTTTTCTCCGTGTATAAAAGAAAAATTAGAAACTTTCAAAATAAAAATTTCATACATTTATATAAAGTAAGAACCTGAAAAACTTTTCAAAGAATTTTTATGCTTAATACATTCAATTGATAACAGAATTTTTGTTAGTTTTTATTTCTAACGTATATGAATATGTTATAAAAGAAATGAAATTGTTTAAAATTTATTATTAATAAATAAAATAATATTAATTTTATAAGAATACGATCACTAAGATTCTCTAATTTTCTCTGAATCCAGGAAAAATCCTTAGCTCCTACCTCTCGACGACACTGCTTAACATTACAGAGAATGTTTATCAATAACCATTTTTATTAATCTTTAACTATTAAATTGATTATAAACTTAATGTATACAACATTCTGACTGTTATAAATATTTTCTTTAATAATTTTAATTTTATTTTTTAAAAGATTAATCAAATCATCTCTGGTTCTTCCATTTTTTTGTTTTAATCTGTTTTTCCTCTTCTCCCTTCTAACCTGAACCTTTAAGTAGTCTTTTATCTCTCTTTAATATCTATATCAAATTAATATAATTGAAAAACTTTGAAAGAGTTTTATAGATTTTTATCTCAAATTTAAAACAAAATTATATCTGAAGGAAAATAATATGGTTTATTATGATAAAAAATATATACACAATAAAGGAAAATCAAATCCGTATTTACAATAAATATGGTTTCATTCGAAGATATATCACAAAAGTATAACTTGAAATTTCGTTCTGTTGATATAGATTTTTTACTATATTTTTTACCTGTTAATTATAAAATAATTTATTAAAGTATAAATATAAAAAATATTAGATAATTAAGAATAAATCGTTTATAAATATTATTGAAAATAATTACTGTATAATTACTTAATTAATAAAATAAATTAATCATTACATAATATACAGTATAGCCTTATTATATCTTATATACTATATATACAGTTTATAAAATATTTTTAAAGAACTGCTTATAAAATGACATTCTACATGTAGCATTTTATAAAATTGATAATTAGCTTACTACTTTACAGTAAAATAAATAAATTATAAGAATAAATGTAAAGATATAAATCAATTGACTGTATTATTATATAAAAAGATAAATAAAATATGAAAAGCCAAAATTGATAAAATATCACAAAAAAAAGGAAAGTTAAGTTAGAAATTAATGAGCTTTTTACACGAAGTAAATGAAATCTTTTATTTGTTCCTTAAAGTTATTAACATTTTAATGAGAAATGTCTTCAAACTTTACAATCAAATTTCATCCACTTGTAATTAAAATAGAAGGACGAAACTTTGGTTACGTTGACAACGTATTTAATTATGTTTTTAGAGAGTGACCCACCCCCAGAATTCTTCCCATTCGGAAACTCGTTAAAAATAATCAAATATAGAATTTAATCAAGATGTATATGTGTGTAAAATGCATTGTAGTAATGTATAGTCCTATGGTAGATTGAGAACACTTCTACCTTACACTATATAAAAAATTAAATTTTAAATTAAAAAAAAAATATATATATATTAAAATTATTTTAATTATTATTATTATTATTCAAAATTCTTCCCTTGCATTTTTATTTATTTAACAGTTGTTTTATTACTGGATAGCCCAAAAGTTAATTAACCGTGCTTTCGAAGAATTGAACGACAGCAATTTGTGAATTGAATTTTATTTCATTGTGAGTAATTTTTATAAAGTTTGCAAGCAATAAATCTAATATATAATCGAGACGGGTTGATAATAATAATAATAATAAGCGCAGAGCCCAAACGGTTAGGAATTGAAAGTTGAAATTTGGTACACAGATAGGGTACGTCACGGAAACGCACACTAAGAAGGGATTTCTCAAAATTCCCCCCCGGGGGGAGAGAGACAGGATTAAAACTTCTATATACATTATGGATACGAGCCCAAACGGTTAAGAGTTGAAAGTTGAAATTTGGTACACAGTTAGGGTACGTTAGGAGAACGCACACTAAGAAGGGATTTTTCGAAATTCCTCCCCACGGGGGAGAGGGACAGGATTAAGGCTTAACACTTCCATCAACAATGGAAGTGTTAAGTAACAATGGAAGTGCTAAGTAACAATGGAAGTGTTAAGTAACAATGGAAGTGCTAAGTAACAATGGAAGTGTTAAGTAACAATGGAAGTGCTAAGTAACAATGGAAGTGTTAAGTAACAATGGAAGTGCTAAGTAACAATGGAAGTGTTAAGTAACAATGGAAGTGCTAAGTAACAATGGAAGTGTTAAGTAACAATGGAAGTGCTAAGTAACAATGGAAGTGTTAAGTAACAATGGAAGTGCTAAGTAACAATGGAAGTGTTAAGTAACAATGGAAGTGCTAAGTAACAATGGAAGTGTTAAGTAACAATGGAAGTGCTAAGTAACAATGGAAGTGTTAAGTAACAATGGAAGTGCTAAGTAACAATGGAAGTGTTAAGTAACAATGGAAGTGCTAAGTAACAATGGAAGTGTTAAGTAACAATGGAAGTGCTAAGTAACAATGGAAGTGTTAAGTAACAATGGAAGTGCTAAGTAACAATGGAAGTGTTAAGTAACAATGGAAGTGCTAAGTAACAATGGAAGTGTTAAGTAACAATGGAAGTTTTAAGTAACAATGGAAGTGTCAACAATGGAAATGCTACGTAACAATGGAATTGTTAAGAGAAAGCGACGTGCAATACGCAGATGCAGTTTTTTTCGTTTTTGCGGGAAATCGAACATATTTTTAGACCCATCTAAAAATTCTCTAATTAGTCTGGAAACAAGGGGACAATTCTTGCATTCTGTGAAAACGGGTATGGTTTACTGTAACGTAATAATCTTTATCTTAGTTATCGTTACTTTTGCCCGAGCAACGCCGGGCCCACCTGCTAGTTATTTGAATAAAATATATATTACAAGAGATTATATATAAATATAGGAAAATTAGATGAATGAAACTCTCTAGAAACGAGATAAATGGAAGTATTTAAATAATAAATCTAGAAGGAAACTTATTATAAATTTTATTGCAGATAAAAATATGGATAGTTCTTTGAAAATTGGATTAAATACAGTAAATAAACAGAAAAAAAAATATTACAATACAGGAATATAATGTCCATTTAATATGATTCAGTAATAAAATCTTTCTAAGTAAAGGCTTTAAGACAGAAGAAAATGAGATAGTGAACCCAAATGGCTACATTAAACTTTATTCCTTTAATGGAATAGTTATAAAAATGATGTAATGATTAGATTATGGCATTTATATAGTATTAAAATCTCGTCTAGTACTAAATAAAATTCGTGTTAATAAATAAATTATACACTGTATAATAAATGTTCTCAATTCATTACAGAAGATGAACATTACTGATTTTATCCTTTTATTTTTAAAATTATAGTCTAATTTACAAGTGTAGAGAATTTGTAAAAAAAAAAAAATAATAATAAAACATTTTCTTGTATATAAATATTTTTTTTTTCTATTGTAAACTTTGCTGTAAAATCGAGCACGATAAGATAAATTATTAAATTTATATATCGGAGACGTCATCTTGGGAATAATGATAATAGCTGATCCCTTCGTTTTTTAAAGGTTCCAGCACAACTTCGCTCTTCTCCTGTCAGGAAAATGTATCCTTAGATGTAGACACCGTGTATCTGGTGAGAGGCATGAAACGAAGACTGTTGTCAATACGTTGATCCTCGTCATCTCTCGGAGCTGGTTTAGAAGTTTGGCACGAAACAACGAATTTAAATTCTCGACAAAATTCTACACATAACGGTTCCTAAAAAGTAAAATAGAATTTTAAATTTGTCGTTTTTATTTTAAATATTTTTATAAATCATAAATAAAGTAGGTACAATTATTATTATTATTATTCTTTTCGCCTAAAGATACTTAGAAGGGCCTTTTTAATAGTGAGTAACGGGCCCTACGTAAGACTGCCAGATATCCCGATTTTCTAGGATTGTCCCGGATATTTTCCAACTGAAAGTAGCTTTTTTTCACATTTTAAATGTATTTCTGTCACCGGTAGAGTAAAAATACACATCTATTGCATGTCCTGGAACTGAAAAGAGTCCACTATCTTTCAGAAAGAACTCATTTTGTCGCGGATTTTATCTCCAAATATCTTGCAACTTTAGCCCTACGCATTCATGACTTACTGCTTACGGTTGCTCACGATACAATTATCTTATAAAGAATAAATACAAAAGCTATCGTTTTTGGTAGATTAAATGAAATACAACTTTTGCATCTTAATTACTTTAATTTTAAAGAATTGATTTATTCAGTAATGATAACTGAAGAACCGTGGAGTTTTGTAAGCAACCTTCAAGAATTCCGCAATGAAATTTATAGGAAATTTTTACTTTTTATCTTGACTAAAAATATTGAAAAATAATAAAAAAAAAAACTTTCTATATATTTTATCTATCTAAAAGAATCTTTATTACTTAGAATGTAAAAATAGTATTAAATTCTTTTTCGCGTGTTATTTATTTCTTTAAACTTTAATGCTTAGATTTTCTCAAAAATAATGCCAAGGCATTCATAAATGTTAATAGTTTAAACATATGTGGCACCGGTATTTTATTATCAGAAAATATATTAAAAATAAAATGTAAATTTGTAAGTAAATCTGAGCAAAATTAAATCAAATTAACACTATAAACAACAGAAATTTCCAATAAAAAAAACGATAAACTCGACATAAAAATACCATTATAATGAATGTTAAATACGTTTAAACTGTTAAAATCATTTAAAAATTTTAATTTATAAATAAAAAAAATTTATGATAAATTTCCTTTAATCTTTACGATTTCATACTCAAAAAGAAAAATTTTTAGTAAACATTTTAACTATGAAAAAAATAGTAAATTTGATTTATGTAAACAAACTCTTCATCATGAAAATGATAAATTAGAAAATATCAAGCGATCGATTTTTAATTTTAATCAAACAAAATATCTACACTTTTTAATTAAGCAAAATCAATATAAATTTTTAAAAAATTTATATAAAAATTTATTATATTTAACATTAACACGTGTATTGTTTAAGATACAGTAATGATTATTTCTTCTCTTATTTAATTAAAGAATTTAATTAAATGTATGGTTATAATTTAATAGAATTTAAGAATGTTTATATATAGTTTAATTAATCAGTAATAAAAAAGTAAATTTGTTAAAAGAGTAGATATAAAGGTAACAATTTCTATTAATAATAAAATTATTAAACGATCACATTTTGTTGCTAATGTTAAAAGATGTATAGTGTATTTTCCGGAATGTGGAGGAAATCGAGTCATTTGGGATTCTCATCTTGACTTCCTGAGCTCTCAACTATTCTGTACATCACAATACAGTATGCCTTTTAACGCCTCTTCCATTAATGGGAAACTGATGGACCTTTCGTGAACTTATCTTGTGCGTGAGTTTAATTACTTGCTTAACGATGTTTACAGAATATTTGAATTCTGTTCCTTCAATTAATTTTCAATTTTCTTTTTTTTTTCTTGTAGTTTTGCATCATATTTCTGTTTCTTTAATAAAAGGGTACGTGTGTTGTAAGAATACTTTGTTTCTTTCATTTAAAAAAAAGAAAAAGTGCTAATAAATTAAAAAAACCTACAAATGTTTGCATTATTTCTTTTTCTTATAGTTAAAGTATGGTTTAATTGTAATAAAAATATACCTTAATAAAATATTAATGTTTCATTTTATGTATTTATTTGTATTATTTGTAATTTACATATCAATTTTAATAAAATAATTGGCAAATATTAATAAGTAATGATGCTTAAATTAATAATTACATTCTCTCTTTTATTATTATTATTAATTTAAATAATATAAATAATAAGACTTTTGAAATATATAGAAAGCATTCAACTTAAAAATAATTTAATTGTAATAAAGAATATATTAAATACATTATAAATAATTAACCATTGTGTTATAATGAAATATATTATAAAAGATCTTTAAAAGAATAATAATACTATTTATTATGATAATTATAAAATAATTTTCTCTAAATTTAATGGTTTAGAAAAGACCAAGATAGAGCCAAATTTATGTTGATAAATTCTATTAACAATGAATTTACCTTAAGCAATATTCCTTATAACTTCGTGTTTTCTTCTATTAAAACCGCTTGAGGTTAGTCCATAATTAATGGAATTTATCAATATTTATAATTTGAAATTTAATATTATTATTCACATTTTAAATTTAGAAATTCTAGATAATGTATATACATTTAAAAAGTTAAAAAAAAGGAATATTGAGGAGAAAAATAAAATATTCTTTGTCATTTAAATACGTACTTTTTAATAATTTGCAATGATATATAAAAATGTTTGATGTAAAATATCTCGTTTAAAATAAAGAATAGAATATTTAATTAAGTAAATTTAATTGTCTCAAAAGTTTTTAAACTTAAAGAATAAAAATAGAATCAAATTTAAACAATATTAAAGAAAATTAAAAAAAGTAAATCAAATTTGGACCTATAAAAAGTAAAAGTCAAATAAATTGGATATTAAATTAATTCAATTAAATAATTTGAAATTAATAAAATAAAATAAAATAAAATAATTATGTAAATGAATTTAAAATATTTTTCTTTTACGAATTACTCTCATTACACGTGAATTAAGCAAAGTTTTTAAATTAAAATTTAATATTCAATATTTATTAAATGATACTATTTTAATAATGCTCTTTCTTATAATTAAAATTAGTTTTTTTTAAATACTTTTTATACAAAATATATTATCGAAGAATTAAATTTAACTGTTTTATCTTAAATCTCTTTCAGTATTCTACCTATATCTATTAATCTCTGCAATAATTACGTATTGTACATTAATGAAATTTATTAAATAATAAATCACGTTAGTAATTACAGCTATGAAACCTATTGAAGTCATTTCTAAGTAAGAGATTGACATCTCGCTATTAAATTGAAAATAAAGAGATGATGATAACTTTCTTTATATTTACCTGCCAAGCGAATTTCTTTTATAAGACTGTGAAATCTTAAACAAAATTCGCTAGAAAATATAAATTTCTTAGCAAAATATTGACGAAAAGAAACTGAAGTTTAATGTAAAAGATGATAAAAAGAAAGAAAAATTTGCTACAAAATATGAAATGATACGCAGTACTCTTGGAATAAAAGACATTAAGTGATTGAATTTTCCAAATATTTCTCTATTTTAAAATTTATAATTTATTAAAACAGTAATTTAATATAGTAATTCTTCAATAAAACCATAACATTTTTAATAAATTATGATACCATTTCTATAGATAATAGTTTTTATAATGAAATTTTAAATGTAAAATTGTATATGGAAGATGTTAAAAAATAAATGTAATAATCAAATTTTTATAGAAAATATAACTTTTACTTAAATATAAACTAAACATTTAACTTATTTCTATTATAATAATTTTTTTAAATATAATATTACTTCTAATTTGTTTATCATTCCTATCTAGTACAGGATCAATACACCCTACAGTACAGATTTATCACACAAAGCCTTTTCTGGAAATTTATTGAGAAATTATCCAAAAATATTCTTAACCAGAATGTATTTCAGCTTTTCTATTGCTCTTATTAACTAATATTCCTACAGAATTTTTACAGATTTTAGGTATTAAAAACAGCATCAACGGAGTCATCCAGATCTTTTAACAGCGTGCAACATTATATAAAGTTACATACATATGTATGCAATTCTGTTTAATATATAAGAAATTTCTAGACAGTAGGATGTATTGAACCTGTATTAAATAAAGATAAAATTATTAAAATAAGAACAAATACATGAAAACAATCGTAGAAGAATACAATAAAGAATTAAACAAGTACAAGAATAAATTCACCGTAAAAGAAAGCAAACTGAAATAATTACACAAGGGAAATAATTATAGAATATTATAGAAATAGAAAACCTATTTATATATGAAAAAAATATAAAGATAATTAAAACGGAATTTATGATTTCATGATAACATCGAAAACAATTTCTTAATCCTCTCCTAGACCTAGAGGGAATATTTAATGAATCGTATAGTTACTATTTTAATATACTAGGATTTATATATCCAACAGGGATTTAGAACATATCATAGATGAACTAGTCATATTCCAATAAGTAGTATAGATTTTAATCAGAGTAAAATAATCCGATTAGTAATTCCTTCGAAAATTGAATTTAATAAATGTATTGATAATAATAGAATAGGAAGGAATATTATTTAAATTTAATAACAAATTTTTAATGTTTTGAATAAACAGATAATCAGCTTTACAATTCTTCGATACTATAAACTGAATAATTCTATTATATTTTTAACAGCGATTTTAAAGATTATTTAAATCTCTTTTCATATCTAACTATTTTCGGTTATTAAATAGACTTAAATTGTATTAAACCAATAACAAATTTAGAACGTATTCGTAAAACCTAAATGGAATTTTAATTCTAAATTTTTCAAGTGGAATGAAGTAATTTTCTTTCTTATAAGTTAGTTGCTTAGCCAGTCAAATAGCTTTTTTTTATAATATTTTATTATAATTGTGTACTAAAATTGTTTTCTCTATTTAATCTATAGAAAAAGAATAAGTTTATAAAGAGATTTCAAATAGTAATTTACATCTTATTATAATAAATTATTAAGTTTTCTACATACTTTCCCAAGAAACAAGTAGATTTGAATATTTAATCAAATAAAAGATGTAAATATTTTCTCTACTGTCTCATTAACTATATGGCAGTTTACAATATAACATTTAATGGATATTTCTGAAATGTTTTCATTTGTATATCATGCAAAATATTACTTTCTGTTGATTAAAACAGGTGTTTTATTTATAATATTACATAAACTTTCTATCATAAAAAGTAATGTATTGAAATAAGTGATGTAAACTTTCATCTATTTTTCTCTTTTATTTTACGAGTATTACACGTAAAGGAGAAAAAGAATATTATAGACTACTATATTTAATAAGAAAATAGAAAATAAATAAATAATTTAATCCTAAAATTCGTAATTATATTCTGAATAAACGACTGAAAATAGCTTATTATTTTAAATTTTTAAATAAACTACAAGTCAGTTTAAAACGAATTTAAATGTCAAATTTATCAAAAAATTATTTTGAATACGAGCATTATTTACTTTTAAAATTATCTTCTATTAAATGCTAAAGTACTATCTTTTATCAAAAGTTTGATTGAATTATTTCACTACTACT
This sequence comes from Centruroides sculpturatus, assembly GCF_000671375.1. Taxonomy (NCBI): domain Eukaryota; kingdom Metazoa; phylum Arthropoda; class Arachnida; order Scorpiones; family Buthidae; genus Centruroides; species Centruroides sculpturatus. Next base: position 187,474 of record NW_019384841.1, read on the forward strand.
TTATAACTATATTAAGTCAACCATAATAGCTTTCATATGTAATGTTCAAAAATATCAATTTGTTGAGAAAATCCTTATTTGGATAATGGAAAAATTATGCCTTAAAGGTTTATGATAAAACTATTAAAGCATAATACATTTATTTTATAAACTCTTTCGTACGATTAAATTACTATACAGCATCCAAGAATCACGATATTATCATAAATCGGTTTAAAATATAATATTAATGATATCTATTTTATTTTATTCATTAAAAATACACTGTATATTTTAAAAGATTTATATGTTTTTAATGGAAATGAGAAAAGCGATAAACCATTTATATTATTTATTATGAAATAATCAAAGATGCGACTTTTTAAAGTGATAAATGCGAAATATTCAGTAACTTATCTGGCATTAAATGGCTTTTATGATTATTTAATTTATCAATTTTTAAAATATATGTGTTTATAAAGTGATTTTAAATACTATTCGGATATTATAGTAATGAATTTTAATCGATTAATAATTAATAATTAAGCCATCTACTTGAAATAGATCTTTATATAAGAGACTCTCGATTATTCAGGATTTCATTAACCGGGAAATGGATTAACCACGATGCCAAAAATGCCTGTCAATGAATCATTAAGTCACCACAAATCGCTTTGTGACTCATCTCTTTTGCAATTCGCCAGAAGAAAAGGGATGAAGAATGGTATACTTTGCTGTAGTGTTCAATTTATGTTAGCATATTATAAATAATTACGCCAGGACGTTGTATGCCTTATTCTCTTCACGTTTCTTTCAAAATTTACTTCTTTCATTTACTGAGTATAGGATTTCAACGTTGCAGGATAATCGAGAGCCTACTGTAATAAATTATTAAATAGGACCCTGCATTATAATATAAGTTATATTAATTATAATTAATAAATTATCGACGAATTTAATAACATTTTATCCATAAATAATGCAAACTAAAANATATTTGGATTATTAGTATATACCTTAGTTATATAAGGAGAATATTGAACTATTTTATTCCATTTATATTACTTGGTTGTGTTTCGTGTGAAGAATGATGAATTGGACGTGATAAAATTGGAAATTGTTCTCATTAAATACAAAAGAAACGATTAAATTCAAATATTTATTCTAATGGAATATCAAAATCATTTTAATAATTTCCACAAATCCTACATAAGAAATTCTAAAAACTATTTCCATAATCGTAATTTGAAATGAGTTTATATCTTCGAAATTTCCTCCAGAATTAATGCTTATAACTTTTATCTCATTAAATTAAATTTAGCAAATATATACTTAATAAAATTCTATAAAGTTNTAAGCATTTTTAAAATCGAATGTTTACAATAGTAACAAATCAATGAATAAAAAGACTACAATTTATATGTCAGCAAGTGGTCCTTAAGAATGTTGTGATTGTTCTGGAGGAGATTAGAACAAAAATTTCACTAAAGTTAAGAAAGAAACGACGTTAAAAACATTCTTAAAAAAGTAAATAAATAAAGAAACAAGATTCTGAGGTTAGAAAAGCTAGTAAGAGAAAAAAGTAATATTTTCTGACAAAAGAATATTTTCTCCTGATAACAATGGAACAACATTTGCATGCAGGAATCTAATGAAAAATGGAAACGGAATGACTAAACAGGGTCACGAAACGTTCTACTTTAACACTGCACTGTTTTAGTTATATTGTATTGAATTAAAATTTTCATTTCGGAGAAAGAAATTTGATTTTCTACAATAAATAATCAACTTCTTATGCAAATCTTTTTTATATAAATATATTTTATTATGTAATATTATTAGTGAGAAAAGTTATCGAAACTATTTTAATTCTAAATGAAATTTTGAACAGAAATTTATGTTACTTAAGCGTTATTTATTAACGTATAATTACGACAATTAAAGACATAAAATTTAAAAAAAATCAATTTATGTAAATTAAATGAAATGTCTAAAACTATTTCAGCTTCTGTATTTGGAACTGTGTTATGCCTGGTACATATGTACCGGTAACCTGGCAGTACGTGTATACCCGGCTTTATATTTTCTCTCCTTCCTTTTCAGCTAAAGTCAAAATACATAAAAATATCAAGATATACATTAGAAAATTAACAGTTATATGTACACAGATGTTATAATTCCACATATTACATGATAATTTATTATCCACAAGTTAAAAAGTTCCAGACTTCCATTTAGCTTNGATACCAATTGAAATACTTAAACTTTCATATTACAATAGTTTTTATAGGAATAGAAAGAATCTATCTTAAGAAAAATTAAAAGAAACCTTCCTTACTAAAACAATAAAAAGTTATAACAATAAACATTTTACATTACCCTATGATCTTTCGGCATTTTTCTAGATTTCCAATAAAACTCTATGGCTGCAATAAAAATAGCTATAGCCATGCCACACGTCAATACCAAAAATACACCTCCGACATTGGCTAAGTCCAATTCACTTGCAGAAAGGGAAGTGGATTTTTCTTCTTTTCTGCATCTTCCACCTCCTTTTAATTTCCACCATCTGTCTTTTAACATCCTCAATCCTCCTTTTTCTTGAAGTTTCAAAATTGAATCGGAAATTAACGTCCGATATGGAGAACCTAATGATAAAGAGAAGAATTCACCAAATCAAATTAAAATTAAGTATTCGAGACTAAAGTTATTTCATAAAAAAAAGAAAATATTCATCTCTAGCCAGACTTTATAAGAATTTGATGATTTCGAAACCTACCCGTTGGCAAAGCTATGCCGTATCCTTTCGAATCTAAATTAGAACCTATTTTAGTTAATTCACAATTCCGTTCTACTCTGTATTCAATAGAAGTTGATTCCATTAAGAAAGCATAATTCCCTTTCAGGACCCTTTCAACGCCTTTGTCATTATCTTCAGTGAATACGCTAGGTCGAGCCGACTCCATTACTGTCCACATTCGTTTATAAGTCGAATAATTAGAATACTGTAAGAAAACAATTGTGGATTCACTTGTAAAAATCAGTTTAAAAACACTTAAATTTTACTATTGTCTACCTTAAAAAAGGCTTGAGTTGAACCCGACTGCACACAACCGTATTGAATGTGACTCTGTTTAGCCAAGTCTTCGACGTTTTCAATGGGGGCTCCTAATCTTTCTACTGTGAGAAATGCAGCTAGATTGGCTGTATAAGAAGAAACCATGATGAGGGTGAAAAACCACCACATACCTGCAGCCAGTCTGGTAGAAAGTGCTCTGTAAAAAGAAAAATTGCATTTGATAAAAATGCATTCTTTCTTATAAAAAAAGTATAAAAGTTATTAGAAGTACACTTTTTAAAATGTAAAATTGATATTAAAAAATACGTTAACTCATTAAGGTGTTTCCGAAATGTCGAGTTTTCTAGATCAAAAGCATTCGTCTTTCCAAATATCGTATAGATTTTTCTTTCGGCAAACTCGTAAATATTTAAAAGTATTTTTTAAAGCGGATGATTGATGTTTACAATATATGAATGTTTAACAGTTTTGAAAAATGTTTGACATGCATTCGGTTTGTTTTTGAATAATGCAAATATTTTTGATGTCATTATTACAATCCTAAAAACAAAAATTACTTAAAAATAATTAAAGAAATAACTCCAAATTTTAATATTTATAACTTACTTTAGCGTTACATCGCGGTTACTTATTTAAAAATGAATAAAATTTCAAACGAATTACCTGGGAGTTATGTCGCAACCTTGTTGCATTAAACAGCCGATGGTGAACCATAGAGTGTTAAGGAGATTAAATTGATTTTCTAATGTTTCTGGATTAGGATTACAGGGATGAGGATTAACCCATTCGTATGGGCTAAATCTTGCTAGAATGAAAAGGAATAGACTAACACCCAGGAATGCCGTCACCATATATAGCCATACTTCTACGGAAAGCGGAGATAAAAAAGAAAATAGCTTCGGAATTTTTTTGGTTGGTTTCTTGAATAGAATTCCGATTCCTAAGTTCATGAAAGGCATAGTAAAGTCTACCGCTTCTTCTCTTTCATACGTGATAGTAATATCTCCAATTGCCAAGTCGGCTCTCTAATTAAAACGTAGATAAAGGTAAAATTTATGTTACATAATGCAAAATTTATAAAGTCATTATAATCGTACCCCATCTACGAGTTCTCTAATCATTCCATTCCATTCTCCTAATGGATCTCTCTTTCCATAACTGTTATCAGCTACTTCTCTAATGACATAATTGAAACCTAATTCATATGCGATCGCATCCAACAGATCAACACAATAACCTTCGTATTTAAATGGCATATTTGGATTATTAGTATATACCTTAGTTATATAAGGAGCATTCTATAAATAAAACTTTCGTATAAATAAATAAATAAAATAAACAATAATATAATAATTTATAATACGAAAATAAGTACGTGCTTACAAGTTTTGAAGTTACAGTCAATGTTTTATTCTTCAGAGATTGAATAATGTCAAGTGTTCTTGTCTGATTGTCAGTAGATTTAAATCTAGTCGAATATGTCCATATACCCATCTATAATTCGGAGAAAAGTTTCATATTTAAATTATTTAAGTAATATATATCCGAAAAGAAAAAAAATTGAACTTCTAAACGTAATTAGAATGAGAAATATCTCCATTCAAATTGGAGTCTTGTATTGAAAGCGTTATAAGGAGGCATGTCCCATTGACACGAAGCTGGACGGAAAGATCCTTTCATTAGTAGATGTATGATCGAATAAACTACTTCAACAAGAGCTACAACATCGTCTTTGATCAATAAATCACTATCTGTCAAATGAATCCCGTTTCCGCTGTGAAGTCGATGATAATGAATAAGCCATGTAGACATTTATCTCCTGATTTATGGCGGTAACAACTAATAATATACTACATAGATCGATAACTCTAGTTAAGAAAACTTTATTTACTCTTGAACATAAGAGGAACTTCTAATATGATATAATAATTCCATTCTTTAAAGAATATATATTCTATATAATAAAAAAATAATTATACGAAATTAAATAGAATAAAAGATTTTAATGAATCCAAGTAATAATATAGTTGAAAAATTTTTGAAAAAAGTTAATTTAGTTTATTTATTTTCAATTTAGATGACTAAATATAGAAAGTACGACAATAAGATTAAAGAATGAAGATAATTTCATAAAAGAGAAAAGAATCATTACGGAAAATACACGAAAAATCGATCCGTAGAAAACATTCTCCGCTTCCTTTTTTCTGATTGATTACCGTTTCCAACTTTTGATTACACTAAAATGAGGATTTATTTTTAGTATTTTCAAAAATATAAGTTAATTGCTTTTAATATATTTTAAAATTTATTTATTATAATATTAAATTATAGTTAGACTTACTCTTCTTCTAAAGATATAAAAATAATCATTGGAATATTATTGATTTTAATGTAATCGAATACACTGTGTATAATTTAACAATAGGTAATTTTATACATGATTGATTTGTAAATTTGAATAAATTTATTGCAATTGCATTAACTTTGTATCAAATATTTTGGATGTAGATTCTTTTTTTATTTAAAAAAAATCTTTTCAAAACGTATAAAGTTGAATTTTTGTTGAAAATAAATCATTTATACAAGATTACCTTCCTGCATCTATCAAGTTTTTTGTTTCTGTAAATTATTAACTTTTAGTTATTTATTCACTCCTTCCATCCTGTGAACACTAAGAGGACTTTTTAAATCATATACATCATGGGTTTGACTAGGTCCACAATGGGAACAACTGGGTAAGCATTCACTCTTTCCATCCTGTGAGTACAAAGAAGGCATTTTTAATCACATCCATCATGGATTTGACTAGGCCCACAATAGGGACAGCTTGAGGTAAGGGCCCTAAGTATCCAAAACTTATCTGCCATAAAAATTCTTGGAGAAACTCGTCCAGATTCGATCTCGGATCCTCCAGAGTGGTAGGTTGACACCTTAACCGTCTCGGCCATAAATTATCAAAAATTAAACATATTTTATTACTGCCATAAAGTTATAAATGACAGTCTCATAATAGCAAAAAAAAGATAATTTTTATACATTAAAATACTAAGCACCATTTATTATATGAACGATTTTTACCAATCGTTCATATAATAAATGGTGCTTAGTATTTTAATGTATAAAAATTATCTTTTTTTTGCTATTATGAGACTGNTACAAGTCAGTTTAAAACGAATTTAAATGTCAAATTTATCAAAAAATTATTTTGAATACGAGCATTATTTACTTTTAAAATTATCTTCTATTAAATGCTAAAGTACTATCTTTTATCAAAAGTTTGATTGAATTATTTCACTACTACTTTATAACTATATTAAGTCAACCATAATAGCTTTCATATGTAATGTTCAAAAATATCAATTTGTTGAGAAAATCCTTATTTGGATAATGGAAAAATTATGCCTTAAAGGTTTATGATAAAACTATTAAAGCATAATACATTTATTTTATAAACTCTTTCGTACGATTAAATTACTATACAGCATCCAAGAATCACGATATTATCATAAATCGGTTTAAAATATAATATTAATGATATCTATTTTATTTTATTCATTAAAAATACACTGTATATTTTAAAAGATTTATATGTTTTTAATGGAAATGAGAAAAGCGATAAACCATTTATATTATTTATTATGAAATAATCAAAGATGCGACTTTTTAAAGTGATAAATGCGAAATATTCAGTAACTTATCTGGCATTAAATGGCTTTTATGATTATTTAATTTATCAATTTTTAAAATATATGTGTTTATAAAGTGATTTTAAATACTATTCGGATATTATAGTAATGAATTTTAATCGATTAATAATTAATAATTAAGCCATCTACTTGAAATAGATCTTTATATAAGAGACTCTCGATTATTCAGGATTTCATTAACCGGGAAATGGATTAACCACGATGCCAAAAATGCCTGTCAATGAATCATTAAGTCACCACAAATCGCTTTGTGACTCATCTCTTTTGCAATTCGCCAGAAGAAAAGGGATGAAGAATGGTATACTTTGCTGTAGTGTTCAATTTATGTTAGCATATTATAAATAATTACGCCAGGACGTTGTATGCCTTATTCTCTTCACGTTTCTTTCAAAATTTACTTCTTTCATTTACTGAGTATAGGATTTCAACGTTGCAGGATAATCGAGAGCCTACTGTAATAAATTATTAAATAGGACCCTGCATTATAATATAAGTTATATTAATTATAATTAATAAATTATCGACGAATTTAATAACATTTTATCCATAAATAATGCAAACTAAAACAAAAAAAATTATAAAAATAACTTATTAATGACTGCATTTTAATGGAACAATAATAATCGAAACTTCTCTAAATGTCTTATTTTGGCAATTGTTTGAAGCTTTCATCGTTTCTACCGATTTAAAATATTTCGAATTCACTATTATTAGAATAGATTATAAGAGATTAAATAATTAATAACTTAGGATTGGCCTAGGGTCTTACGCTTTTAGAGACATTACACACGCTTAAAAATATATGATTAATCGATACTTTCTCTCTCGATCTAACACCCAGAATTTAGTATTAACTAGGAAACTAGATTTTTCTACATGTAAATAGCATGTAATAAGTATTTATATTACTTAAACCTGTGTAAAAGGGGCATCAAACTAAAATTATAATGATTTTATTCAAAAATTGTCTGTGTTATGAGTTTAAATGACAATATTTTGAAATGAAAATGGTGAGAAAAAAAATTATTTACAGTATAAAATTAAACATTTTAAGTGTATTTTTAAATGGAATTATAATTTTACTAGTTTATTGTTTAAAAAAAAAATTATATTTTTCAAATTATGTGTAGGAAAACATGAATAGAAATTTATATAATTCATGTAAAATATCTAAAACCATAAATGTGTATCCATCTCATTGTCATAAACAATTCAACAGTTCCATTACTCTGAAGGGTATGAAATTTTGACTTCCATACAAAATATACATAAATAAAAGACCTTCAGATGTTACTTTCGATCGATTTAATGCACAATTAATAAGAAGAAACTCTCACAGTTAATTTCATTCTTCAATAATGCAACGTGTAACACGGTTCCTTGTCTTAATAATCAAAGTCGCGACTTTAATTCTTGATTATGTTGTTATCTCGTGCAACCATATCTACCCTGGAGGGATACTAAATTCATCCACATTTCTATAATAAAGAACTTATTGAATTTTTATTTTTTACAAATCATTAGACTCTCGATATTCTTCCTAATTATGTAGAAATCAATTTGTAAGAAAGAAAATCATTCTGTGATGTTACAAAACTTTTCATTCAATTTAATAAAGCTTAGTTTCTTTTTTTTTTATAGACGTAATCAATGATTTCTATCCTAAAATAATTTTANGGCACACGTATTTATAAAATCTAAGTGATTCATACAACATGGAATTCATATAAAACGGAATAATCAACAGTGTTATAGGGGGTCGACTGTAATTCGAATTTTAAAAGGAATTTTTATGATGATGATGATGATGATGATAAATAAAAAATACGGTGGTTCAAAAGTGAGTTAACCATTCCTGCTAAATTAATTGAATACTTAATCATTTTTTTACACTCTTTTATTGATTCCTTCAAAGAAAAACACTGCATTAAACTTGATTCCTTTACCTTATATAACACACGAGATAAAATACGGTTAACTGACTTTTGGGCATGCTATAGTCTTTCAAAAATTTATTTAAAACGGTAAAATCTATAATAATTTTATTTAAAATCAAGTATAATTAATAGAAAATCTAAAATAAACAGGAAAAATAGTAATATAAAATTTTCATCGAACAGAGAAAATATGACGAGGTACTGTACAAAGAATGCACTTAATTTAAGAAAAATTTAGAAAATACGTGAAGAAACGTACGTGGAATTTGAAGTGATACAATAATTAAAAATTTTATTAGAAATTTTTTTAACTTAAAAACTTCTTAATAACATAAAAACTTTCGAGTTAAAAATTCTATTATTTACGATTTGAAACAAGTTAAAGTTTTAAAAATTCATTTTATTTCTTTAAAATTTTAAAAGTTTAATTCTTTTTTTTCCCTTCCCCCCCTCCCCCCCCCTCTCTCTCTCTCACTTTTTTATAAACAATTTCAAAAATTATTGTTAGCTAAAACAATTTTTTTTAAGCAAATGTTATAGAAAACGGTTGAAACTCGAGAGACGAGACAAAGAATTATTTCGAAATCATCTTAAAAATGATGTTTAATTAAAGATGAATTAGTGATTTTTATAATTATATTTTGATATAAATTGAATTTTCATATACTTTTTTAATGAAGAATGATAAGTGTCGAAAGTTTATTCTGATGTTATAACTTGATTTAAGAGTTATTTATGACTTCCTACCACCAAATTTCAAGAAGGAATGAATGAAATTATTGTGAAAAAAAATTCAAAAAAGTCGTCAGTATTGAAGAAGAAAAGTTCTTTGTTAAATCAGGTATTACTTTAGTCTGGCAACTTGCCTATTTGACAATGAATACAGCGATTTATTCATTCAAACTGTATAATATGTGTCGACTAATATGTACTACCTGTTAAGTCTTTTTTTTTTCTTTCTTTATAAAGCAATTCTGTGAATAAATTGAATGGAAAGAATGTTCTCCAAAGAAATTAATAATGGAAAAACATTGAAAAGAAGAATTAACTTGGTAATTCCTTAACTTTTTTTTTTAATGATCTAATTTAAATTTTAACCGTTAATTAATTGTAAAGTAATGAATATTCCACTTTTAAAGTAAATAATTTAAAAGTAGTTAGATAAAAATTATAAAAAAAAGAGAAAAGATTTATATAATGTATGAAAAAGTTAATTACTTAATTACCTTAATTGAAAATTTGGTTTAAATGATGTACAAAAAGTTAACTAAATTTCATTAAAATTTATTTAAACTGTTGAATTACACAGCAAATTAAAAAGTTTACTTTCTTTTCTTTTTTCCCCCTATGACGGAGGAGAAAAAAATAGCATTATTAATCTTGCATCTGCACATGAATAATTTAACATATTTATCAAACTTTATTCACATCTGTTAGAAATTATTTAATGTTGGAAAGGGGAAAAAAACTTGAAGATTTTGCAGTCTACAACCTTTGTAAATACAATAAAAATTAAACATGTAGCCTATATAGGATCCATACAGTGTGAACTTTGGAGAAAAAACACTAAAAAGTTAATTAAATTTGGTGGAAAAAATTGTATAAAAATGAAATATATTGACATTTCTTAATTGGAAAATAAAGATAGAATTCATTTTAAGCTGATTTATGACCTCATTCTGTAAATAAAATAGTATATTTTTGATTAAAGTAGATTTATCTATCTGAAGACAACTGTAAGTTAATCGAAAACGTATCTTTTTGTGTACAAAATTAGGCCAGAAATTACTTAATAAAACTATTATGGTTTATTTAATATTACAATTTTCAAATATAAATTTATCTTTAAGTATTCCACTTTATAAATTTCGATAATAAGAGAGTAATTATATTTAATCAAGTGTATTCGATTTCCATTGTTTATAATTTAAGCATGAATATAAAACTATTTATTTGAGGTTAACTTTATACATGCAGCTTACACTTCAATAGCATTTAAATTAATTAACAATTAAATTTTGAACAAGATTTCAGTTATAACATTCGTATTAATCGAATACAAATACATGTATAATCGTTACTATATCCAAACTATGTCATAGTTCCGTTTTACAAGATAATAATTAATAATTAAAGTTATTCTTGCTAATTTATAACCGTATTAAATGCTTCAAAATTGCATTAAAAATGAATAAACAATGTAGACAAGTTAAACTGAGCAGAAAATAAATAAGAAATTAATTTTTTTAAAGAATAAATCAACAAAGTATGCAGATTATAATTAAGCAGTGATATAAATTTAATAGATTCATATACTGTTTAGCTAATGTTATGTAGTAATTTGATGCAGTTATTTAAATTATACGTATATTTATATCTACAATACTTTGGCTATTGGATATAAAACTTAGTTTTTAAATTATACCTATATCAGAAGGATATTTTAACAATTTTATATACATCGTCAAAGCAGAGAATGATATGATCAAAGCAATCAACACACCACATCTTAAGATGAAGGAATAGTCGAGGAAGGAACACATAAAAGAAAATTGACTCCTCTATGCCATCTTGTGTTTCTTATATTGTTTAAAGAAAGAATTGCGAATGCTCAAAAATTTGTGTTTCTCCATTACTTACGAATATTTAAAAATTTTTTTAAATGATTCCCTTAGCATTTATTGCAAAACAAACGATTTCAAGTCCAATAAAAGATAATTATAGAGGAAAAAAATGTCATATATAACGTAAAAATTAGTATATAAATTACGTATTCATCGGAATAAAGAATCTAAGACTCATTTTTTTTTCTATCTAGTTCATAGTATTCTTCAAATGAATGGTTTATGTACTATTGTTTGTATTTTAAGTTTTGTTTCTTTGTAAAATTATCCAATTAAATAAAATTATCCATTGAGTTTGTAAATAAACAAAAGATTTTCTATTATCTGAATTGTATTTTTACTTTAAAAACATTCATTCATAAAAGAATTCATTTAAGACATAGAAATCCTATTTACATTCAAATTGAAAGAAAGAAAAAAAGAAAAAAAAGGTCTTAAAGCAGAATTATAAAGAAGAAAAAAACTAGATAAATTACCATCACTATCTTCATAAAGAATTGCCAGAGTTTTCCAGTTCTTTTCTAAAATGAAGTCTCTGTACGCCACTCCGATGGCATCTGGATGAGGATAGAGATTGACAGTTTGGTTGTTCCTAGGAGATCTGTAATCCCATCTGTACTGGATATGAGGGACTTCCAGTACACTGCATGTGGATTGAATGGCTGAACTGCTTTCACTAGATTGAGGACCGAAAATGGCAGCCATTCCTTGGTTTAATAATTCACAAACTGGAAATTTATAAATAGTTAATAGCATACATTTTAAATCAAAAAATTACTTATTTAATCTATAATTGGTTCATAAGTTTATTTTATATAAATTAAATCCGTTATTAGTAATTGGATTGACGGGGAAGGCAACGCAATACATGGGCGATCTGCCAAAAGGGGTGGTGGTTCTTTCCTAGCGGATTTTTTTAAATAGAAAAATGGCCCCTATTTAGATGTTACACACGTGAAGAAAACCCGGAAAACTTCACGGGGCAGCCCATTGGTGAGATGCAACCCGTGACCATCTACCAGTGTTCTTTGGTTTTACCTACTCTGCCACTGAAGGACCCAAGTTAACCTCCATGTAAAACTTTTTAATATAGGGAATTAACATGTTAACATCGTAGTAATAATTTTAAGAAAATATTTACACGTTGTAACAATTCACAAAAGTAATTCTTAAATCAAACACACACAAAAGTAAAAAAAAAAAAAACAAGAGGAAAATTTTCCAAATCAAAATAATAAAATTTTCAGTTGAAACAAATACGATTTAGAACATGATAAACAGGATAAAAATTGAGAAACGGAATATACAAACAAAGAAATGACTTCGAAGAAAATTGCGTGCAAATATAAAATATGTATAAAAGTTTGTGAAAATAAAAGTTTATCAATCGATAATCATAACAGTTTGCTATATTTTTCATAAATGTTAATATAAATAAATTTAATTTACATAATTTTGACAAGACAAATAACACAAATCTTTTCATTTCCATCATTTTAATATGTAACTTTTTAAAAATATTCCATGTAAAATTAAAAAAAAAACTTTTGTTTTAAATTTCGTTACGTAACGTCGTATTAACTTTGTTTAATATTTGTATAATAATAATTTTTCAAATTTTTAGATTAGTATAAACATTCTTAAAAATATTAATTAATAGTATATTCTCATTGATCAAAAAGTTATTCGCTAGGTAAATTTGTTAGATTACTGCAAAATTTGGCATACAGCTATGTCTCATATATATATATAAATGATTAAAGTTGTACTCCAATTGCAGATGCCAGATAATGTCACCGAAGTGTCTGAAAGTCTTTACCTCAATATCTTATAAAAAGACTCGCATAGGTTCGCTGTGTTCAAGATTTTCATTGTATCTGTTCTTTGGAGGTCTTCGAACCCCAGCCATATTTGTACAGCAGTACATTAAGCACAGTTAACTGTTTGACAAAGGGTCATATTGAGCCGAAGAAAGAAGGAAGATTGTTTCGCCAAATTGCTCACCATCTGGACTGTACTGATCTAACTGCGAGCATATGTTAAGGACAATGGATATGTGATGATACACATACACGGCGGTAGGCTCAAGACTACCAGCAGAGATAATTATCTAATCGTTTGCAATGGTGTCACGACAGAGAAGCAGGGATTGGCAGCTTATTCGTCTTCAGTAACGAATTCTAGTTCTTTTAGAGACGGAGAATCAGAAAGCAATAATAAAAATTGACGAGGAAGAATCCAACTGGATAAGGGTGGAAAAAGGAGTGAGGCAGGGATGCGGACTTTCGCCACTGTTATTTAATATTTACAGTGAGTGGATGATGCGAGAAGCACTTGAGGATTTTAACGAAGGAGTGAAGAGAAAAGAAAAACCAACCTTAGAAAATTGTATGTCTGGTTCTGTATTGTACCAGAGTGGATGCTGTTTCCACTCCTGGAGTAATTCCTTGTAGGTAGAAGAGTCTTCATCGATCAAACGAAACCCTGTGATATTTGGTCCTGCATTCTGAAATGGTTCCATGTTAACTGTGTGCATGTCCTATAAAAAAATATTTTGAGTCATGTCGTGATTTTCCATTTCTCATTTAAAAAAAAAAAAAATGTATTTTTTCCCTTTTCAAATATTAAACTTTTATGGAACAAGTGATAATAGATGTAAAATGGAAATTAAAAGCAGAATTAATAAAGCAAAAGCTGCCTTTTATCAGATTTATCATATATTAACAAACAGAGGCCTTAACATAAAACTGAAAATAAAGATCCTAAAGACAATGATCTGGAGTGTACTAACATACGGATGTGAGGCATGGACTCTTACGCATGAAATGATGGAAAGAATTAACTCATTTGAAATGTGGTGCTTGAGAAAGATGCAAAGAATAAGTTGGACGGAGAAAATAACAAATGAGGAAGTTTTGGACAGGCTGGGCTTGAGGAGAAGGTTGCTTATAAATATCCAACAAAGAAAGGTACGATATGCTGGACATTTGACTAGAGGATCAGGAGGACAACTACTAAAACGGTGATTGAGGGACTGGTGGAGGGGACAAGACCTAGAGGAAGACCCCGAAAGACTTGGAGAGATAACATCAAAGACTGGACTGGAAAGGATTTAAGAGAAGCCTGGAATAGAGAAACATGGAGTGGAATAGTTCATCAAATGCAACCCTCTGTAGAGAGGATGCCACTGGATAGATAGATAGATAGAGACGGAGAAACACCGTGTTAGAGTGTGAAGGTTCACTTGTGAGCACTTCAATTCCATCTTTACTCTTGAGCCTGTGCACCGCTCAACAGTAACTATCTGAGGACCTTCTCGTATGATAGTCGGTCACCCCTAGTAGTAGTGCGAAACGATACAGCTGTACTGTACGTCTAAGAAATCCTGCGTTCTCGTGTTGCCTTTCATTGCAAGGCCACGAAGAGCCATTTTCCAATAAGATAATGCTCGGTCGCACTTAACTGGGGTTTTCCAGGAATGTCTCAGTCACGTTTCCACACTTTTTTTGTTTGTCTGGTCTCCAGATTTGTCGTCCATTGAGTATTTGTGAAATCAGACGGGACTTCTTCTTTGACTATCTAAAAATGATAGACTTGAAATGACAATATCTGTGGACAAATCTGTCACGGAATAGCGTACGATGCCTGCATGCCACCACGGCTCACCATGTCGCAGCACGCATCTAGGCAAAAGGAAAGCCTAAAAGGTAGTAAAGATTCATTTATATTGTACCGTTTTTTCAGGGGAAATTGCCCGTTTGGTATAATATTATAATCACTTATTACTATCGTCATTACGTTGGCACGTTTCTTTCTTAGCGAGTAACTTTTTTGTCAATGAGTATATATATATGAATATTCAGTGATAAAATATACATATTTCTTTCTTGTTTATAAGAGTATCCCAAAATTCTTCTCTCCATATATACAGATGTATTTCTAAAAGTTTACCTTTGCGAGATGCTTGAAAACTATCGTGTCTTTTTATTCTTTCAATATGAGCTTCCAATTTAGTATGAGTTAGAATTTGACTTTCCTCGTTTATTTTGCTTACAGCGTGTCGAAACGCTCTTTCCAAAATATCGTCATCATTTTCGAATAAAGCACCTAAAAAAATATTTAAAAAGCATTTTTAGTATATCAAACTTTAAAAGTAAAAAAAGAGTAATGACGCGTCAGAAAATGTTTGATTTCACATCGAACGAATCCGGGTGAGTGATGCTTACTTTAAATAAGATAAACACGAAAATTTTTGTTACATTTTACTATATTTTACTATCCGATATTTTCCATTTACACTATAATCTTCATCATTACGTAAAACTTTTTAGAAAAATAATTTTTAATTGGACATTTCCTTATTATTAATGTGAAAAATAGCTTATTTTTATCATTGTGCATAGCCTTATATCTTTGTATAAAGATGAAAATAACAAATTATTTTACCAGAATAAAAATTATTGTTAAAGTTCTTTCACCTTTGTACAGTACGTAGTATTCAACGCCGCATCTCAAGATACTTTTTTACGTTTTTTTTTCAAAAAAAGAATATTTATGACGTTATAAATTGATTTTTTAAGAACATTTTAATGCATTAAAGAAAGATTTTCAAAATTTTAATCCATAATTCATCGATAATTATTCATAAATCATTTACTTTATATATATATATATATATATATTACTACTTTAATGTATAATATCAATAAAANGAAAAAAAATATAAGGATCGATGAAATTCTCGAAGATACACACAGGATAATTTAATTCCTCTTCAAACTCCTATCTAACAAATGAATAACTAGCGATAGTTGTTTCATATATTTGATCATTTTTAAACGGATTATATTTTTAATAAGGATTTGAAAAGCTCAATCCATCAAATTATAATTAAAGTGGAGAGTTTCTGGATAATGAAATATTTGGCAACCGAATCAATGTTAGTTTACAAAAAGTAAACTCGCCTTTAATCGTTAATTACGTTAATTAAATGAAGTATTCTGTGAAAATTTAATACTTCTTTATAAAATATATAAAATAATTGATGTAGAAGTCAAGAATCATCATCTAAATACCCATTCCCTGATATATTATTGATAGAATGAATACAGAAATAAATGTGACGATTAGGTTATTAAATCTAGGTTCGAATCCAGGTTGATCCTTAAAAAATTTTGGGGGTGGACGTCCTATATATGTAGGACCTCGTCTCTCATCATTCATACTCCCAATTGTGAGCCTGATTACATTTATATTTACTAGCAAATAGTAGTATACTAATATAAAAATAAAATATTAAAACTCTGAACTAAAAAAAAAAAAATATAATTAATAAAACAAATAATAATTAAAAATTAACTGTATATTAAGTTTAATTAATCTAATTTCATGATTTAGAGTAATAATTACATTGTTAATATAAATTTTACAATAGGTTAAACCCTAAAAATTAATCTATTTAACCTTAATAAAAGTCGAAAATAAATATATTCGAGTGTAACGATTTTAGTAAATTTAATTTTTATTCAATAAAAAATTAAAATTCTAGATGTATTTTTAATGGTAATTGAATAAATGTAATGTAAATAAGAGTTTAAAAGTTTACTTTTGTTCATTGAAAAACTATAAAAAGTAAAGGGAATTAATGTAGCGTATCAGTTTACAATGAATGATTAGTAAACTTAAAGTTAAACTATGGCTTGTATATTTGCATCGATTGTTTAGATGACTGTTAACGAACTAATACAACATAATATATATTCAAATGTAAATTCAAGTCTCTGTTTGCATATATTCAGTATTTCTCTAAGGATTAAGTTAACTCGAGTTTCCGTCTTTGCTTTACAAATGGTATTTTCGACTTCATTGTCTTATTTTACATGAAACTTACAATGTGTTTTATTCGAAAATTTAAAAATTAGATAAGATTTTTGATATAATTTACTAAACACATCAATCATAATTGCAAATTACACGAATATATATAATAGCAGAACATATGCTATAATTTAATCATAGAGTTAGTCTACTAATGTCTCTAATTAATTCGCTCTGTTGCCTTTCTTATTTATTAGCTCAAATATATATCATATTTTCTTAATTATAAGATTATAAATGAATAATTTTAATGATTTTTAACGGATAATTTTTACTTTTCCGGATTTTATATATAACAGAGTATAAAAGTATGGCGATTTCTTTATGTATGGATATTAATGGAGGAGACGATTTTATTCATCTATTTTAAAACTTAATAACTCCTGTGTTTTGTGTCGAAAATTTTTGAAATTTTACAGGGTGGTTTATGTATTATAGGGTTTGATATTACTAAATTTTGATGGATAAAGGTCGAGAGGATGAGAAGTTATAGGGAATCGTGTATCATATCTCGAGTGGGGTCGGAAGTTATGAACATTTTACTCATTAGCATTTACAATTATTTTTTATTATAAAACTTATCTAAATCTTCAAAATTAAGTCATTTTATAATATAAAAAGTTCTTTATAACGAAATATCAGAATAAATGGAATCACACACAATTTTAACTTTATTTCCGGGAAAGTTACGCAACTCGTTGTTAGATTTTTAAACATTTCATCACAATAAACATACATTTTGTACGTTTAAAAACGTTATTTTTATAGCTATTTTACAATTAATTAATAAATATTTTACTTTATTTAAATTTATTTTAAAACTAAAATAAAAGGAGAATTTTAAAATTAAATTCTTGATCAATTGACAATTTTGAAAACATTTTAAATCTTTTAAATATATGTATAAATAAGTGAATGTAACCGGAACGCTTTTCACCACATCAATATTTTAGAAAGAAAGACACTATCTTGGTATTTCGAATTGGATCGTTAGATTCTTATCCAGCATTTTTACTTATATTTTAATACCCTATATACAATAAATGAAGCGAATAAAACGAAAAATTCTTATCAAACTTTATCTTTTAAACGAAATTTCTGAATATTTAAATGTTCCCAAATGTAAAATTCGTTAAGAGAATTTTAAAATCTAATTAAAAAATTTTGAATTTGCACTTTTTATTATCATAAAACTTTTAAATAGTTATTGATAAATGTGTTCAGTTTTAAAACTTTGATCTTAAATCGAAGTGAAAGAGAACCACTTAGCAAATTTGTTACGCGTCATTACTACCGAAACAGCACGAATTGGCCATTTTAAACTGACCTAATTTTTGATGACAAATTAAATACATTCAAAACTATTGGAAAGCCAGTTCGATACTTTAACAACGAAATGTCTTATCTCGATTATTTTTTAAACGAATTTATCTAAAATTTCGTAAATTTCATACGTTCTAGTAACAGAAAATTTATTAAAATTTAATAGAAATGTCTTAAAATGATTATAAACATTTAAGAAATTATCATTTCTCTTCCTTAAAATAGAAGAAGCATTTCACATACAAATAATGCAATTTTAAGCCAATTATAAACGATAAAATGACATAAAAATATAAATCATACGAAAAATTTTATATATTTATTTACAAAATAATAATTATTTTGTCAGTGGTTAAATCTTGTTAAACAAATTCAATAAAGGAAAAAGAAGAAGAAGGAGGAGGAGGAGGAGAAGGAGGAGGAGGAGGAGGAAAAAAAGGGAAAAGAATAAGACGATAAATTATAGACAAACAAAAAGTCGAATATTTGCTTTCCTAGGATATAATAAGTTGACCAAGTTAAAGTTAAAAGAAAAAAATAATAATAAAAAGGAAAAAAAAAATATAAGGATCGATGAAATTCTCGAAGATACACACAGGATAATTTAATTCCTCTTCAAACTCCTATCTAACAAATGAATAACTAGCGATAGTTGTTTCATATATTTGATCATTTTTAAACGGATTATATTTTTAATAAGGATTTGAAAAGCTCAATCCATCAAATTATAATTAAAGTGGAGAGTTTCTGGATAATGAAATATTTGGCAACCGAATCAATGTTAGTTTACAAAAAGTAAACTCGCCTTTAATCGTTAATTACGTTAATTAAATGAAGTATTCTTGAGAATCGAAATTCTAATAGATAAAATACTATTAATTAATACGTTTACTGAGTTAAAAATGATATTTTTATCCATTTAAAAAAAAATAGAGAAGGAGGAAATTTATTAATGTTTTAGAAAAATAAAATATTTTAAAAATTTAATCGAGTATTTTATGAAATTAAAAAATAAAGAATCGAAATTTTTTTTGAGGGAAAAAATAAAGTGAAAAGAAGATGTAATGAGAAAATAAGAAGAAATAAATTGAAAGGAAAAGATCAAACAGGAAGAAAGGAAAAAGCATTGGAGTAAAGGAATATAAGAGGCAAAAGAAGAGACTGCAGATCGAAGAAACTGAGTTAAAAAAAGTATGAAAATGTTTAGAAAATTATAGGAAAAATTGAATAAACTATTTTTGTTATGCATTTAAAGATTTTTATCGAATTTCAAAACTATTTTTACACTTTAAGAAATTCTTTTCTATACGTTTTGTTTTCGAGTTAACAAATATAAAAAAAAAAAAATTACTTTAAAAGTTTAAAACGAATATAACTCTGTTTCTATAGGCGTTAATTTTCTTAATAAAACGGCATCAATTTGCCTTTTTTAAAATATATTTTCTTTCTACTATAACATTGCTCTATGCTTATAGAAATAATATTATAGTAAAAGAATAAATATAATTTATTATAATTTAATTAATAAAAACGTTATTATTTGATGGAAATTACATCTACATTGTTGTAAATTGTATTTTTAAATTAATGTTGCTAAAAATTTAACACTTTTAAATAGTTAAAATTACATTAACTGTTTGTTTATTTTAACTGTAAAAATCATTTAATTATAATAAATTGTAACAACTGCAGTTTTAAGCCATTTATTTTTCGAGGAAATTATAATTTTCATTTGCCATTTATTATTCTCGGGCGAGTGCTCTTTCCACATCATCAATAAGTCATCCTTGACATACTGTTGAGTAGCATTTCATTCAATTCTTACATTACCATGAATGCAGCTAAAATGGACCCCTTGTTTAATGTCCTTTTTCAGTCTGACAAAAACGTTAAAATGAGAGAAAAAGAAAAATTTGATAATAGTTAAGCTTTTATTATCTTCCATTGGTATAAAGAATAACGTTATAAAAAAGAAATTACAACGTTTTAAAAAACGTAAAACACGAGAAAACGTTAAACAGAAGAGTGTGTAAGTATATAGAATTCGCTGTAGAAAAATGCAAATTAACTATGTTTTAACGATAAATTCTCATTTTAATTGTATTTCTTATGCTCTCTGAAGGATCAATGCATTCGATTTCAATAAAAATTAATGGGTCAAGCAGATTTGATAATAATATTGAGTTATATGACTTGTAACGATTGTATATATTCTATCGAAAAAGCTAGTAAACGTTTTTGATGATTCCCCGAACGAAGAATGTGTCAATAATTCGCTTAACCTGATTTTTCAAACAGAGGAAATCCATTTAAAAACTGTAAAAAAAATAGAAGAAAAGACGATTTTATTTAAGAAAAGAATTACTATTTTTGGAAATTTTCAACATTAACATTCAAAAGTTACTGTAAAAAAAGATATATTCGATAATATTCTTCGTCTCTTTTCATAGAATATAAACTTTTCAATTGATATCTAGCATTAAATTATTAAAAATTAAACATAAAAATATATAAATTTTTTCTGAAAATAAATAGGTTAAAAATTAAAGTTTTGTAGTAGAAAGGTTTTTTTTTTATTTTTATTTTTATTTAAAAAGAAAGGGGGAAGATAATATTTCTTGAATTACTAGAAGATGAGAAGAGGAGGAAAAAAAATGAATTTGTTAAAAAAGAAATTCAGAAAAGTGCAATTTTCAAGCATCCGGAGTTTCTGAAAAGACAACTTAATAATCTTCAACTTAAGAAATTAAATTGTTCTGAACTTTTGTTACTTAAAAATCTCTCCAAATATCAATTTAACTTTTGAATTTTTTTATCTTATAAAAGAATAAATTAAAGAAAAAAAAATTTGTTTTCACATATTTCAGTTCTGAAATTAAATTTCTTCTTTTAAACTCAGAAATTTAAAATTTTCATGAATTTAAATTTGATTTATTCGTGCTTTTACGATACAAATTTAATAATAACAATAATAATAATAATAATAATAATTTATTTAAAACAAAACTCAATAACAAATTCTTAATATTTTTTTTGTTAGAAAATTAATTAAATTTATTAATTTTTATATCGGAATTAACTTCATTGATTGGGAAGGAAAGTTAGATATTGTGGATAGAGAAAGTAAAATATATCATTCTGACTGGAGTTGTATTTTTCTTTCATCGAATGAAAGCATTTTTCTTATGGTAACGACAAGAGTGAAGTGCTTCCTTTTGAGAAAGGATGTTTTGGCTCAAAGGATAACAGTAGGAAATAGGAAGTGTCTAAATTTTTACTGTTGACTGAGGAAACAAATGACTTGGATTTAAACTTCAAAGATGAAACCTGGTATCAGTGAAATTCAGATACATTGAAAACCTTATAATATATATATATTGTTGAAAAGAAAAATTATATTATATGATATATTTCACGATTTCTTTTATTGTAAAGGAAATTATAGAATTTGTTCAATTTTTTTCTCTTTTTTTTTAATGTTTCTCTATGAGTTATTGAAGTAGGAAAAGGTGGTTTAATTTTCTTTTTAAATTGCTTAAAAATATTTTAATTTTAATTAAATTTAAAATATTTAATGTAAAATAAAGTTAGTTTAAATAAATATAGGTTTATTGGGTTGTAAAAATTAAAGATGAAAGATTTTTCATCTTCTTTATCAATCTTATGAGATTGTGAGAAGTTAAATTCGATATTTTGTGTAAAAAGTTTGTTATAAATTCATTGAAAATATATTGAGATAATTAAATTTAAAACACGTCTTTATTTATTAATTAATTTGATTAAAATTTAAATTCAAAATTAAAATGTCGAAGGTATAGTGATGTATTTGTATAGCTGATAGAATCGATTCCATTGGTTAGACGTCGTTTGTTACAAATCTCAAAGACCAATCATCAATATATTGACTGAAACGTAGTTAAGGAGCTTTTCAGTAAATTTGACATACATTGTGGACCGAATATTTTATCTTTAGAAGAGATCTTCTGATGCTATCAGTTAAAAAGATAATCGTCAGCACTTATGCATTGTATCGATTAAATAAAAATCAATCGAATCGAGATAAGAATCTCTTTTATAGTTGATTACACCAAAATTAATTCATGAAAAATTCCCTGTCAAAACCATTAAATATTTTTTCTTAAAAATTCAAGCAAAAAAAAAAAAAAAGTATAATTGCTCTAAGTAACGCTTATAAAAATCAAGTTTAACACATCGGTAAATAATAAAGTAATATTAATTTAAAAATTGTTATTACGTCCCTTATAAGAATATAAGTATAAAAAATATATATACTCATTTCTTTTCTTCAAGTAAACTGAGAACGATAAATCTTTTTCATTATGACTTTTCTAAAACCAAACAATCAAAAACATCTGTTCTCAATTCTTTCTGCAACCGTGACTTTGCATAACTGCTTTGCCATAAGAAAAAGGCAACCCCATTATGCTAAATGTATCAAGAGGAAAAATATGTATATATATATATATATATATAATGCATACGCTCGTGCATTGCATACCAACCAGACGTTACACATCAAGGACACCTGTCCACAACCTCAAACGAGCCACAACGAACCTTGTCCCTCCTCGGCACAGATGTACTCCTGTTGTCATAACAGTTGCACCCCGCAATGGCGCACACTAGACTAATATACGTGTTGTTCAAGGAGGATGTTGTAAAGGTGAGTGTTATCCATACGTGTCTATAACGCGCACGCCGTTAAGCTTCGTTATATAAGTCTCGTAGGCGCTTAGAAATCGATTCTAAACAGGAAACAAATCCACAACTTAACGTCCAAACCCGTTTGTAGCGAATTAAACGTCTAAATTATTCGTAAAATCGAATATTTAGCGAGCTACTAGACGTCAATGACACTCACAAAGCGGCTTAGTTGAGTCTGTCCGAACGCTCTTATCACATGGTTACACTCGAGAGTTGTTAATTTAATACGTTGTAGAGGTGTTTACGATGCTCTTGCGACGATAATTATGTAAAAATTTGTTAATATTTTAAATTAAATTAGCGTATAGAAGCGTGGGGTGATCACCGGGGATGTGTTTGTTTGTATATGTTTTCTCTTCACCACCCCGGTTTAAAATTCGTAGAAACTGGTTTCGTGTCATCGAATAGTTTAAAAAAATTCACAATTTAATTCCTAGAATTTCCTCCTGTGTAGATTATGTATACACTTTCGGGTCTTATCCGGTCGTTAAATGGGTATATAACATGCAACGTGCAACAATGCTGATGTCACAATGATAGAAAAGAGACTATCCAATCATAAATTTCGATTATTATATAACATTAATGATCTAAAACTCGTTCCTTAACTATTCTAAGAAAGTCTTGAGGTGACCTTCGTGCTTTTTTAGAACAATAAAAGTTTGTTAAGGTGCCACGTATATAAATTCAATGAAAATCCCAACTAGTGTGTGATGGTTTGTGTGGGGGTGAATACTTTCCTTTGTTTTTACGCGCCTTACATTTAAATTATGAAGTGTTTTTGGTGTTTGGGAGGGCCTAAAGTATTGAAAAAATCTGTTTCGATAAAAAATTTGGGGGTTAGAATTCGAGAGAAACATGTTTAAAGTTAGCGAAAGTAAGGTGTGATGTGTATTTGGAAGGAAAAAAATGAGACTCTCATTGACCTAGTTTTCAACGCACACACACACGGAGACACACACCTTCCTGTGTGTTTAAAGCAAGGTCGAGATCGATCAGATCGATCATCCAAGCGACTGGATTGAATAGAGATCCTGTATCCAGAAAATAAAAATAAAAAAAATTAGGACAATTCACACTGTTGCTGTATTAACTTAACACAGTAAAGAGGTGTCAAGGACAGAATGAATAATGTCAAGTTTGTCTTCGCTTGGTTGAATAGGTAAAGTGTATTTTGACTTCTTTTTTTACGAGAATTTTTTTTTAGATTTACTTCTTTAATAAAAGGTTAAAAATACGTATCACGATTAGGAGCCATCTTGAACGATTCAACGAGGTATGACCTCGTTTGATCTTCAAAAAAATTCAAAATTTTTGCTTGTTTTCGTATAAAAATGGCTTTTTTAAATATTTATTTGACTTCCAAAACACCACAGAGATAAATTAGGAGCCATTTTGAATCCAAAAAATCGCCAAGATTAAACGAAAGTATGGCTTGGTTTGATCTTCAAAAAATTCAAAATTCCTCCTTTTTTCGATGTAAAAATGGCCTTTATCTGTTTACTTAACTCCCAAAAACACCAGAAAATGAAGGATAATTAGATAAATTATGATGAATTTAGCTTCTAACCTTCCTAGACACGCTATTCATTTAGAGGTGACATCATTTAGCTTTTAAATGTATCCTGAAAGAAATTTTTTTTGATGATTCTAAGAAATTCAACTGTTTAATTTCAATTCTATAGTATAAGGAAAGATTTAATGAAGTTTTTAAAAGTATAAATTGCGAAATTTTGCTTTTGTATCGTTAGAAATGATCAGGATAACAGAGAAGAAAAGAGGGTGCCAATTATCTGATTCAATATTTAATTCTATACCTTTAGTCATTTAAACAAGGTCTTTTTTAGAATTTTATGAAGAATTAATTTCCTATTTCTCTATAGATTCTAAAAAAAAAATCACACGCTCATACACTCTTAACGATCCTAACGTGAAGAATTCCAATAACAAAAATACATCTGTACTTTATTTCATATCATTGTTTTTGTTTTTTATAGATATTTCGGGGGATTTTTTTTTACTCTAACGTGTAATTTTTGAAGCATTAACCTCCTCCAGACGTCAGTAATGAAGGCTTTCGGGGGTATTTAACTCACCCTACTCTCATTAAGGTAGAGAGACGACATAATGGCATCCATCTCTCGACTTTTTATAACTAGATTTTTCTCAATTTTTGTATTATTTAATGATGTTTTTTTTCGTATATATATATATATATATTTAGATTTTTATCTATTTTAATTACTGTACGCACTAACGTTACGCGTAGACGAGCGTAAAATGGTATAGAATGTCAGGAAGTGCGAGTGATTTATACTGTATACGATAACGATGGGATCTGAAGTGTAAAATTTTGTGAGGAAAAGGGGTTAAATTACATAAACCAAAGGTTTTACATCCTTAGAATGAATTAAATAACATTTAAACAGCATTTTCTTTAAAAAAATTTGAATTTTGTAACCGTAAATTACCGATTTTAACGGTCTTTCAAGTTGCGGCAACGTTAAATTTAACAGTAGTAAGTTCTAGTTTTTAAAAATATTTGTTTATAAATGTGGAGTTTAAATGATTAATTATAGAAAATTTAATTAATTTATTATATATTTTAATCCCAGAACCGGTTTAAATTATTATAAGAAGGATAGAAGTTGTAAGAATGAGCTGTAAACATGGCTTCGTTTGCATGAAACAAAATCTGCTTTTGGATCCGAAAAACAGTTGTTAAGTTGATTTTTTTTGGATCTAAAACTCTAATTTATTCCCTAAAAATTTGTATTTTAGATGATAATGTGACGTGAAAGGACTTAGAAGAAGANGACTAAATCCATTACATGAACATTATGCAAAAATAAGATTCAACATATCCGTGACAGCAATCAATCTATTAAAAATTTCTCTGTATATATATATATATTAATTTTAACAAAAGTTGAATTTAAAAATTTGAAACATTTATCTCTCTCTCTCTCTCTCTCTCTCCTCCTCCTCCTCCTCCTACCTACTCCTCTCTTTTTTATTATATAACTCACATATATATATAAATTTACATCAGTATATTATGTAAAATTGTGTTTCAAGATGCGCTCTTCTTATTTTTTCCTTGTTGAAATGGAAAAAAAGATGAAATTAAAAGACGATAAGAATGAGAAGGAAACGGGAAAAGACGATAAAATCAAAAACGGAAAATGGTAGGATGGAAAAATAAAAAGGGAAAAAGGAAAAGTGAAAAGAGATAGGATAATAAAAAAAAAAGGAAAAGGAAGGAAGAATAGAGTCAAGATATGAGAAAGTCGATAGTGCTTTACCTAGATAAAAAGGAGGGGGGAGAGTAAAGAAATCAAAACAGTATCTTCATATGAAAATATTTTCAAAGAAGACATCACTAAAATTCTCGAAACTAACCCCATCTTAACCACTCTTTCGTAACATCTTAACACAAAAATATCGATCGGGTAACATTACTAAAATATTTAGATAATTATTAATTACAACATTTGAAAAGATTACTAGTGAAGCTTTAACAATTGATTTATTATCGAAACAGTAATTACTAATTTAATTTTAATTAATATTGCCAGATGTCACATAATTCTAAACGACAGAAGATTATAACAGATATAACGTTTATGAAGATAATGGAGTCTCGTAAATAAATTTTAATAAGAGGAATAAAAATCTGGAAAATGGGTCAGTGATGTCTTCTAACAAATTGATATAACAGAACAAGCTTGGATGTTTGCCAAAGTGTGAACAGGTTTTTCAATCGAGAGAAAATTTCGTTTTGTTTACAAAACATATATAATACTGAAAGGTCAAGAAGAAATTGAAAACTTCAAATGAAATTCTTCATTATTGAATATAAAATTATAAAAATTATATTTAATTTCTAATTTCTCTATTGAATCACCCTAATAGAATAGATTTTAAAACTCATTTTAGAGAACATTAACTCAAATATACCGTCCTCATCTATTATTAATTTCATTAAAAAATGAATTGAACGTTGTATTTAGCCATTTTTTTTCTCTCGAGAAAACATAAAAAAAGACACGTTTAAATTAAGACATTTTTATTTTAGAAATACAACTTTTAAACCACATTTTATATATTTATTAATGATATTTTTATACGCTTCATCAATGTTCTGTATTAAAATTCTTCTAAATGAATTGATTTCAGTTGAAATTATTAACATTTTCGACATAAAAAAAAACTAAAGAAATATTATTTAAAATAAAGCAATTTATTATATCTTGTTAAATACGAAGAAACTTTAAAATTAGCTGAATTAATTCTATAATAATAAAATATTTCAACCAGAATAAGTATATAAATTTTACACTGGATTTCTAACATTGTTTACTTTTCTTAATGTTTAAAGATTGTAATCTAACAAGTATGATAGATTGTGCTTATTTATAGTTGAGCAATTAGAATGAATATAAATGAGTGAAGACAGCATTTTCCATAGCTTTATGACTCTTAAGAGAGAAATAAAATAAAATGGGTTTTCGATGGTAATAAATTTATAATAGATAAGAACAAGTTTACGTTTAAAATAAAAAATAAGAAAATATATTTTAAAAAAATATATAAAAACTACAAGAGTATATTCTTATCGAAAACAGAAATATTTTCGTGTAAGACGGAAAAAGCTGATTTACAGGGGATTTATTATACTTATTGGAGAAGTAAGTTTACTCAAACTTTAAAAGATAAGAAAGATAAATAAAGATTAAAATACTCTATATTGAACAAAAAAAGTATAAAATAGCTCCAATAGATATAAATTTATGGATAGTTTTTGAAAATATTAAAGTATTTACAAGTTTTTTTAAGGAAGAAAATTTTGTAAAATACATTAAAAAAATTAACCGTATTAATGTTAAACTTTAATTAACTGTAATTAATTAGCTTATTTAAGTTTTTAATAATTAATTTATCACAGAATAATTTAAATTAAAGAAAATTCAATAAAAATTGTAGATTCTTCTCCAGAGAAAACATGAATTTTCTGCTTGAATACACTCTAAACCTTTGAAAAATTAAAGCTTATCATAGATTAAATTTTTTTAATACTTTACTAACCGATAAAACTTTCAACTTTTTTTTTTCTTCATATCTAAATAAAGATAATTCGATTAAATTAATTTCTAATTGGATATATCTAACACGTAATTAAATTAAGAAATTTATTCGGTTATGTTTGATTAACATATTTTGTTTTTATGTATATATATATATCAAAGAAATGAATAAAATTGAAGATGGAAAAATTTCTGACATATGACAGGCCACGCTTTTATCATAAAAAGTATTAAAAATATTGCATTGTCATGCGAAACACTTTAAAGAAAAATCAAAGTTTTGAATGTTTATAACAAAAAATATAGTTTTATTATTAAAGTAGAAGAGATATTTTATAAAAAAAAATCTAAATTTAGGTCATTCTTATTCTCAAAAATTGAGGTTAATATAACTGTTAATATATATACATATATCGTGTAACATTGTGCCAACTTACGTTACAGTAAAACAAACTAATTTTTTAAAGTAAAAACTTTAAAATATTTTATGTTTAATTTCGTATCAATTTACATAAATTTTACCGTACATTATGAATTTATAATTAAACAGTAAGAACTTAAAATATTTTATTTTCTATAAGCCATAGAATTATAAACTTTGCAGGAAATTCTACTCAATTCATAGTCGTTAATTGACCTTCTCCGTGTTAATATTTATTAATTAAAAAGTTAAAAAATTTCTTTACATTGTAAAATATTAATTGTTTTACGTATAAAAAGTTGTATAATTAATTTAAATAAATTTAATGATATAAGCACGATTCATATACTTAAAAAAAAAACATTTAAATGAGCCAATCACAACATTCATTAATCTTAATCCTTCTTCGAAACACGACTGAAAACAAGTAATTGTACATCACACTTATTTAATTATTCCCAAATTACTTAAAAATAAATTCAATTAAAAGATAGGGAACACTACCATTAGAATTTTTCTACTCCACAAATTATCATCATATAATAAAACAGTATTTTCATTACATAAATGACAGAAGAAAAAAGAAGGGACTTAAAATAAATAAAATTTTAACAGAATGCAAAATTAAATAATTTAAAAAAAAAGAATATTATAAATTAAAATTTTGTATATATGATAACTTACCTATTCTTATAACATCAGGGAGAGTGCATACCTTAAACTTGATGATATTGAAAAGGCATAGAGTAGCAACAAGCTGTTTTATCGTCCTTAAATGTTCCTGGGCCATGCTACCTTAGTAACATTAACCTCAACGTCTGCTGTTAATTTAAAAGATACCTGTAACTCAACAAAGGACTGGAAGGAGAAGCAGCAGAGTCGCTGTCTCTACGATAGTAGACTGATTGCAGCGCCTCAATGCATGTTACAGCACAAGCAAAACTGCCAGACTAACCTATTATTACACGAAGGGGTGCTGGCACAGAAAACAAAATAATAAAACATACTTTCATAACACTATATTAAAAGCTACTTAATTCGTTTCTTATCATAATGATAATTTATCAAATATTATATTTAAATTAATAAGAATTATAATTAGATTTTTATATAATATAGAATTCATGAATTTTATAAAATATTATATACATAATAATGTAGTAGAGAGAGAGAGAGTTTTAGTAAGGAAGATAGGTTGAATATTCGATGACAGGAGAACTATTTAGTGTCAAAATGTCGTTTTAAACTAAAGTTAGAATGACAAATAAATTAAAGTTGAGTAGACAGTCATCTGAAAATAATGTTATTAGAATCTTGGTTATAAATTTTATGGATTTAATATTTGACTTGGGTTAATAACTTTTCTCACTTCAAAGCTGACTTTTCATAAATCATGTCAAACTTCAATACTATGTGAGATATTGGTTTAAACTTTATAAATCTAAGAAAATTGACGTAAATTATTGATAAATTGTTTTATCTTGAGATGCATTTACAAAATATACAATTTGACGCTTCTATCTTTATTATTATTTTTTTTTCGTATTTTAAAATGTGTTAAATTCACATTCTGTTTATATCCATGTTAAAAAAATAATAATAATAATAATAAAAATTATGTCATTTATTTAAATTTACACCGTTCAAATTTAATTCTATTTAAGTACACAATTAAAATTTTAAATGACATTTAAATCCGTATGTAATTTACACAATTAAAGTTAAACGAAATTAAAGTCAATTATTGTAATAATTTCATGGTCGTTATTGAATTCTTATGGATTTAATAAGGTATATTTTGGTATAATTTAACGTTTAATATATGCTGAAGAATTGTAAAAAGAAAAAATCTATATTTTCTATGCAAGTCTCGAGTCAGAAATACAATTTTTGTACCAGATCAACAGCTATATTTCTTGTTCCAAAATAAGAAACACGAAATAAACACTACACTATAAAATCCAATGTACAAGGTGTTGGCAATGTATTGAATGTGATAAAAAGAAGAGCAGTTTTGGAACAAAATAACTTTCAATTTTTGTTCTTTTATATATATATATATATATTTCCTAGCATAATTTTTGTTTAAATTGCTCTTAGAAGAGTAATTTTTGCTCAGAATTAGTTTAAAATTGTACTAGAAAATTATTTTGCTTAAATTAAACGTAAAATTTTAAGTATAATTTTTTTTTAACATTAATTATTATATAAATAATTACAGAAGAGAAACGTCATAATAAAAACATATTTTACATACTTAAAAGAAAAATTAGGTTAAAACAGATTGACGAACACACCCTAAGATNTCAATAACGTAGAAAATTATTTTTTGTTGACTTTTAATTGTGATCGTCACTAATTATTTTATATAATTTCATAACTTTTAATCTATCTTCAAACACATACAGGTTGTTTATAAAGTTTCTATTTATTTCTGTAAAAGAACTGGCTTTATTGATTTTTATTGAGGAACCCCATGAAGATGAATGCACAAGGATGTACGGCGGTGGCAACGTTATATGCATTCAAAGAAAGAAAATGAAGTGAAATTAAAGAGAAATTTAAAAGTAAATTTTATAAACCGACTCTACAGACAATACAGTAGATAAATTATTAAATAAATCTATTAATGATGAACTTAAAAATATGGGACATCCACGAGTCTCAGGTCAAGCAGTAAGAAACGTTATCACGGTGGAACCATGCGTGTCAATTCAACATCACGTAAATCCAAGCTGCTCAATTCAGCTGTCTACACAATTTTGACATTCAAATTGTAAAATATTCAATAAATGCATACCTTCTACCCTTTTAAAATTGAATTTAAAAGAGAGGATAGAGGCTTTACAAACATCCTCCACATTGCATCAATTATTACACGTTATTTTCAATTCATTTAAATAATTTTAATGCAAGACACGAATATATATATATATATATTTAATCTAGGAAATAAGCTTGTAAAAGGAAAAAGTAACTCATAATAAATTCATTTTCCCAGATAATCGAATAAATCAAGTTTTATTACAAAAGAGAGATTGTTCGAATTCTTCTTATTTAAGGTATGAGAAACAAGAGAAATTTTATTAAATCAAGAAATTATTATTAGTACATTTATTTAATTTTTAGGAGAGAAAGAGAAGAATATATTACAGAAAAAAAATGTAATAAATTCAAATAACATTTCTGAAATAATGATTATTTTTTTTTGTTTCATGATGTTAAAGATGATCAACATAAAAAAAAAGAAAACAAGAACATTGTATTTATTATTAATGAGACTTTGTTGAATCTGACCAAATTTTAATTCTTTATATTGGTTCTTAAACTCTATTGTAATGCAAAAATCTCTCTTCTTTCTATCGAAAGTAAGAGAATTTATTCAGGAACATAATTAGAATTTTTTTTTATTTTTGTAAGAATAAAATAAATGGATTAAATTTAATTTGATTACAAACTTCATTTTATTTATTTCTATATTTTTTTTATTCTCAATTATATTTTTAATTTCGTTTATCGATTATTAATTATACAATAATCTTAAATATAAATAGAAATAATTAATTAAAATCTGTGAACTTTATTATTATTATTATTATTATGATTAAGTATAACTTAATTAATAAAATTAAACTAAAACAATTTAGAAATGTGTATCATTTATTTGAATATTAACACTTACAAAATCATTGTTTTTATGTAAATATTTATATATAATTTTAAATAAAGTATATAGAGATTTATGAAAATAAATTTTATAATTTATATATGTAATTTTCTTATAATTATTTATAAATGTATATCATTAACTATATTATATAGTATAATTGTTGAACGATAACTGTCAGATCTATTATAATTAATTCACTATTATGTAAGGGAATACCTAATTTATTTACCTAAAATTAGATTAAAATTTATATATATATATATATTACCTCATTCATTTATAAACTTGTTTCTATTTTAATAATTCCCTAATTACTATTGTTTAATGCTTGTTAAATATTTAGAAATAAAAATTTGTTAAATATAATTAAAGTTATAAAGCGTGTTACTATTACAATTTATTTAATTTTACATTAATTAGCGTTATTTTTTTTCTTNCTTTGAGGAAACCCACGAGACGGTAAGAGTTTAAAAAAAATAATAATAAAAAGAAGTATAAATATAAGAATAAAGGTGAATCTGAATCGATTGCATTTAAACTAATGAATATGATTAATTCAAATTGGCTTTATTCTTGTTTTTATATGAATTAGATTCTACAGAATCATTTGATTTCTTTTTTTTTATTGATCTATTGTCGATATTTGTTGATTCCAATTGAGAAGATAAATTGACTGGATATTGTCTTCACTTCAACTTCAATTCCAGGATGTACTAAGAATGCTATTTCCCGATAAGTTATCATATAACTAGTAAGAGATCATCTATGAGATACCGCTCTTCAATATAAGTTTTCAAGAAGTTTCAAAGTTTCTCTTTAATACTAAACAATTTTACCAATTTAACAATTCGTTTTTTATTTTTATTTTTACAGAAAGATGCTGCAATTGTTACTTCAATTACTTATAAAAAAATTATGTAAATGTACTGAATATGAATTGAAATTAGATGCATCATTAATTATCGAATGAAGAGAGATTATTACAGTTATATATATATATATATATATCTTGATTTATTTGCTTCACTTACAGAAATACAGATATCATTAGTTATAATTTTGTAATCCTTGATTACTTTGAAGAGATAACTAATATTAACTCCATATCTAAATCAAACTTTATTGAAGTTATAATGGCTGTTATAAATTAAATTTATGTTTTATAACCAGTTTTAATTATAATTAAATATATAAGTGTTTGAGTCATTTTTATGTGAAATTTGTCTATAATAGTATAAAATAATTGAAATATTTAAATATGTTTAAAGAAAAATAATTATATAAAATCATAAAGAGATATATTACATCGTAAAATATATAGGAAGATGCATGGTTTATTATTACTGTATTATTATTGGGCTGCAATTTTTAAATGCATATTAATACATTCCCATTGTCGTCCGTCCGGCTGTCTGTGCTTCGTTAATCTCGAGAACGCAATTTGATTAATTTTTAAAAAATCTTTTATTATTTTGTATTCTTTATTCGTCATTTAAGCATAAGAATTAATATTTTTTCTTCTATATTTTCCCTTGCAGGTTTTTTCCATAATAAAAACTGTATACCTACTTTTCCACCTCCCCTGTATATAGTTATGCATAACTTTATATATCTCTACGTTTAATAACAAGATTAAACATAGAAATGATTGAAATTTATGTATGAAATTATTTTAAGTAATTATAAAAGTAAATGAGATACGAAGGAATAATTAAAATAATAATATCATAAAACTATTTGTTACATATATATCTTTATCTTCGACTAATAACAGGCTTTAGTAGCATAGAAAAGATATAGGAAAAGACTAGAAAAGAATTACCAGATCGCATTAAGCTTCGTAAACAATACCTAATCCTAGGTATTTGAAACGGATAACAAAGGATAACTTTCTGAATAGGATAAGTGAATGAATGTCTAATCTGATATAGGCCATTGCATCAGATTTAGAAATTCTCTCGTGTTCTCTATTTAGAAAATATGTTATTGATTTATCGGAAAATAAATATTATAAATATTGATGACTTTCACAAATCTTATAAAATTGAAATTTAAAATATTAGAGTTGTGAAAATTTACATTTTTGTCTCCCCCTAAGAATTGGCAATGTGAAAAAATTTACATTTTTTTTCTTTCTGTCCAAACATTTGAATAAAAATAGTTTTCTACATTGAATTTTATACCTTTATATTTTCTTTTTATGATGTTAATATTTATATTTTTCCCATATAAAATATATATATAAAAAAATGAATAGATCGTAATGTATTGCTTTAAATAAATTGATGATAAATCTAATTTAAGAAAATATATTTTACTTAATTGATGAATATCCATCGATATTATTCTATACGTTAATTAAATTATTCTCTTAACAAATATTTTATTTAAATATTTAAAATTGATAGGATGACATTGAATATCATTTTTATTTCTTAAACTGTAATTTATAATAGAATTGTAAATAGAAGTAATTTATAACATTTAAAATAATTTTTAATACTCTAAAAAACATCATTAATAGTAAATCTTGTTTAAATCGGTCATAAATTTTATTTTATTTTAATTTTTTTTATATATTAGAAATAATAACTGTTCATTTAATTATTACGTTCATTAAATACTTTATTATTCTGAGACAAATGATGCATGAATAATGCTTAGTTAATAATTTAATGTTGTAAATTAATTATTTTTAATTAGATTAAAAATAAATATTTTACTTTACATTTAATTATAAAACTAGATTATTTTAATAATCACTATTTACATTATTTATGAGAATCGATTTAATTTTTTTTTTAAATAATAGATCTAATTAAAATTCAAGTTATTTGTTATAAATTTAAAACATTATTTTCTTAAAATTAAAAGAATAAATATTTGTTTAGATACATTTATTTAATTAAAAATTAAATTCTAGTTTTGTTAAGTTTATCAATAAGGATGTCAGAATGGGCGAGACAGTAAAGGCGTCAGTTTGTCGCTTTGGGAACACTTGGGTTCGAGTTCGGGTCAGGAACCTCAGGAAACACTAAAACCTGGACAGTGGCACTTTATCCTATGGGGAAAAAGTGGTATCAAATCAATCTTTTATAATAAAATATTTTTTCCACAAATTTCCCCAAAGAAAAATGTCTGAAGACAATACTGAATATGGGGGCCCTCTAATTCAAATTCGCATGGGCCCTACATGCCGTAACAAGCTACTGGACTTCGTTTCGGATTAGGAACCTCTTTAGGAAGGTTTTCCGTCTTCAATGTGTTGGGCTAAGTTTCTCATTATTCAGTCTCTCCCATTGTGGGTCAGGCCAAATTCATGAGGTTCTTTGAGGAAACCCACGAGACGGTAAGAGTTTAAAAAAAATAATAATAAAAAGAAGTATAAATATAAGAATAAAGGTGAATCTGAATCGATTGCATTTAAACTAATGAATATGATTAATTCAAATTGGCTTTATTCTTGTTTTTATATGAATTAGATTCTACAGAATCATTTGATTTCTTTTTTTTTATTGATCTATTGTCGATATTTGTTGATTCCAATTGAGAAGATAAATTGACTGGATATTGTCTTCACTTCAACTTCAATTCCAGGATGTACTAAGAATGCTATTTCCCGATAAGTTATCATATAACTAGTAAGAGATCATCTATGAGATACCGCTCTTCAATATAAGTTTTCAAGAAGTTTCAAAGTTTCTCTTTAATACTAAACAATTTTACCAATTTAACAATTCGTTTTTTATTTTTATTTTTACAGAAAGATGCTGCAATTGTTACTTCAATTACTTATAAAAAAATTATGTAAATGTACTGAATATGAATTGAAATTAGATGCATCATTAATTATCGAATGAAGAGAGATTATTACAGTTATATATATATATATATATATCTTGATTTATTTGCTTCACTTACAGAAATACAGATATCATTAGTTATAATTTTGTAATCCTTGATTACTTTGAAGAGATAACTAATATTAACTCCATATCTAAATCAAACTTTATTGAAGTTATAATGGCTGTTATAAATTAAATTTATATGTAATTAGCTTCAATTATTAAATATTAAGTACAATAAATTTTTTAGTAAAATATAAAAGTTGTTTTTAAAGAGAGAGAGAGAGAGAGAGAGAACAATGTACAGATAATGAGATTTGACAAATTTTCTATGGAGGACAAAACAAAAATGATTTCTTCTACTTTTTAATTATTGCTATCAGCTATAATTTTCTTATATTTATTTTTGTTTAATCTGTTATTTTAATAAGATACAGAATATTTTAACAAGCGAAGTGTCTTCATCTCTTTAAATAGTCGAAAATTCATTATTCCCGTCAAAGAAAGCTGCCAGTAAAAATAATGGATATTCATATCTGACGTACTAAAATAAATTAAAAATATAGAATTAAATTAGCAAGAAAAGAGGTCACGTTGACATCGAATAATCTCATTATTCCGCTAAAATGTAGCGAAACGTAAGGAAATGTTTCTTCTTTTACTGATTAAATTTTTATAAATAATAAAAATTATTAATTTTTTTTTGCGGATGAAATGACATTTTCTACATTTGATTACGCAGATTTGCGGATATTTTTACTATTAATGACATAAGTTATAAAGATATTTAAGATCGATGTTGGCAGAAATATCTCTTTGAATATCTTTAACCAACTTTGAACTCACTTTACTAAATTGAACTCCGTTCGTTTCTCACTTTCCAATCTCATTCCTTCTTGCCAAAATAGACATTTAGATAACCTTAAATGTTAAAAAATAAAGGTCAGTTCAATAACCTTCGTCTGATGTCTAACGATTGACCGCCATATTTATTGATATTACTTTTTTTTTCCTTTACAATTTATCACTTTATACTTCACTGATGACATTTAATATTAGAATTTGATGTGAAAGTCGTTAATCTATTGTCTTTATATTCAATTTGTAAGCTTTAAAAATACTTTATGTTGAGTAATGTTTGTTGATCTTGAGATTGTTTATAAAACAATGATTTATGATAAATTTTTATATATTTAAAAACAGAAAAACATGAATAACAATCAGTTATAGTGTTTAAAACTGAATAAATTTAATTTTTTCTATTTTAAAAACTTTATTTATGAGAAAAATGCATTAAGAAATGGTCGTTTACATAGTTATTAGCTTTATAAATGTTGCTATTCAGAAACAAAATTTGAATAAATATTATTAATTAATGTTACAAGATACAATGTGTATTTAATTGAACTGTTTTTAATAATATTTCGCACAAAGTATAAAATAAATTATTATTTTTTAAATATTAAATAAATTTTACTTATAAATTACATATTTATTCACATGCAAATCAGATACGCTCTTATAGAAAGAGTATCAGAGAGAAATAAACCAATTACTGTACAAATATATTATTTATTTATTTAATCAATTAAGTTTTATAAAGTATTTTTAATAAATAAAATTGAATATATATTATTAACATAGAAATAAATATTCACTGACAAATTAAATATTTATTCACACGTAACTCAGGTTTATATAAAGGAAGGATATATAATAATATTACTCAGTTATAAATTTTTAAAATAATTTTAATAAATATAAATAAATTATTTTAAAAATTAAATTCAGTAATTAAGTAATCCAGGATCACAGATAGATGCTCATATAGAAAGAATGCTTTTCATGAAATATGGTCGTTAAGAATATTCTAATCATCAATTTAAAATATAAAAATAGGAAATAATTTATAGGGAAAAATATTCTTTGGTGCTAAAAAATGCGAATAAGGCAATAAAACCTTTATTCTGTATCACCCTTTCTTTAGATCCGGTTTTTTAGTGATATGGCAGATATCGTGACGTGACTTACTTCTAAATAATCGGATTATCGTAGAATGTGACAAGAAAAGAGTGATTTATTGATCAAAATCTCACACAAACAATTGTATTGATATATTTTAAAAGACAACTTATATTATCTTCCTTTTATTAACTCGATAGAAAATGTTATCAATCTAAATTTGTATACAGTAATAGAAGCAATGGCAATATCAAAAATTCACAGTTCCTTTGCCATTTTCGATCTGATCTTTTATTATTATTATTATTATTATTATTTCAATTATATTTGTTCGATTAGCTTAATATAATTTTAAATAATAGAAAAGAACCATAGAATTAATTTTGTAAAGAAAACAAAATTGTGAAAAACTAAGTTCATTTAAGATTTAAGTGTCTCTTGAGTCAGTTATATTCTGTAACCTTTCCAACAAAATAAATCACTATCATTTGGAAAAGCTTCAAGGCTTAAAACTTTTTAAATTAATAATGTTTTCATATTTTTAAATTTTATTTTCTGTTTAAATCAGTTTATATTTATGGGATATTTCAATTTTATGAAAAATAAAAGAATTTAAATATATTATATATATTTTTTATGG
>NW_019384841.1:227511-294897 GCF_000671375.1 Centruroides sculpturatus
CAATGAATTTATTACAGAAATTACATAATTTAACACCGTTTAACAATATTCTTTCTTATAAAAAAATATTTTATTTTAAGAAATATGTTTTATAATATTTTCTAGTAAATTTTAATTAATTAAAATCAATATATTAATATTTAAAAATCTTATTAAAAATTAAATTTAATTAAAGTGGAATTAAAAAAAAATAAATAAATTTTTAAATATAAGATCCTAAATATAATTATGAAATTAATAATGAAAAAAAAATCTCATTTAATAATCTTTGATAGAATATTTTGGTTTTTATGTGAAAAAATATAGATTAATTTAAATAATTCTATTGAAATTCTTAAAAATTGATAAAATAATAATCTACAGATACTTTTTCTTTTAATTTAAAAAAAAACAAAAATAATTTATGTACCATTTTTTTTATTATCTTTAAAAAGTTTTAATAATGTTTCAAAGAAGATATTGATTATTATGTATATACTAAAAATCGATATACCTCCTTATTATTCAAGGATATTATTTTAAAAGAAGAAAATGATAGAAAAGAATCATCATTGCTCTTATTACAGAAAGTCTTTTTTTTTTCTTCTTCTTCTTCTTCTTCCCTTCTTTTTTTCGGAATCAATAGTATCTCGGACTTGATAATTGGATAGTAACATTTTCTTTTCAAGAATACATCATTTATATTGAAGGAGTTAAGATATACTATTAGAAAGAGATTTTTTCGACAGTATTTCTGACGTTAAGAATTATTGAGAGGATTATAGATTGAAAAACTTAAGTTTTCAATTTAGAAACTAAACTCAATCATGCGAGATATTTTCTGATCAAGAACTTTTTCCTTTTTTCTTTAATAAAATCTTGTTTTCTTTTTTCTTTTTTCTTTTTGTCAAATTATCCTTTTTTTAAAAGAGTAATTTAAAAGAAAAAATAAATAAAAATTAGTCCTTTTTTTGAATAATTTAATAAATTTTTTTTTTAAGAAAAAAGCTTTAATGGAAATTGATCCGAGTGTTATAAAAAACTATAATGTATTTTTTTTCCATGGATAAAATAAGTGTTTAATATGGTTATGCGAATTTTTACTTATATAATTATTTTCCTACTTAAAAAGTTTAAAATGTTGTAAATAAAATATAAAATAAGACAAATTCGTATGTTAATCTTGAATTTTTTGATATTATTATTATTTAAAGTATACCTAAAATAAAATCTGTCAAAACCAGTTACACTTTATTCATTTTCAGTTGTGACACTGACTATACTACACTAATTCTACGCTCTGAGGTCTCTGGATCGGGAGAGTAATTCCAAAAAATTTTTCATAGGTGGGCAATCGTGGATATATTCTGAATATATATATTCTATATATTCAGTTCTGTCTCAATAAACCCGGTTGGTCCCATTTGGGTCTGGTCAAACCAGGCCTGAGCTTGAAGGGACCACGATGGCTGACCCACTCCTAGAAAATTTTGACCATTCTTTACATTATATTTCAAAAATTTTTTGAGGTTGCTCCATTCTACAATTTGCTAGAGTCACCACTGTTGTTGGTGTAGCTCGAGACGAGCCCATTATATAGGTATAGAAAATGGCTCTTAAGACAGAAAGAGTTAAGAAAGAAAAAATCATTCCCTTTTTTTTCTGTTACTTATCAATCAGTCTGTGATAAAAACAGAATTTTTATCACTGATTGATGAACAATTAATCTAAAAAGTGGAGATCTGTGACATTATAAACTAGTTTTTGGAAGTGAAATTGAATAGAAAAGTATCTTGGATTTTATCGGATTTTAAATTATTTTGAAATTTCTTGTTAAATATTGAAATTTTTAATATATTTAAATGAGATTCTTTTTATTTGTGTACTGCTTACAGATATTACACTTAAATAATTTTTAAATAATTAATCATTACTAATTTTAAAATTAATAAAAATATTCAAATTAGTGAATTATTATTATAATTTTAAAATTTATTATTTATATTTTAGAGCATCGGAAACTTGGATAATATATAACATTGAAGCATCTTGTTTATAATTATATTTTTATACATGAAAATATCGAAAAAATGTTTTCCTAATTTTAAGGAAGAAGGACAGTGTTATTTTAATTTGATAAATTAAGCGAAAAGTATTGGACTTGTGAAGGAAAATTCCCAAGTGAGTATCTTAAAGAATATTGATTACTTACGAAACGTCGACGAGTAAAGTTGTCTCAGCAAACAGTAAAACAAAGAAAGCTAAAGTAAGAGCTCATAGACAGATAGACATCCTGAAGAGATAGAATAAAAATACAAGATTGTTTTCTCCTTGGTTTAGCTGAAGAAAGCATCGAATGTTCTTTTCCAGTTTTGTATGTTTAAGCATAATTTCTACAAATAAAGAAGCAATCTGTTGATATGAAAAGAAATATTTATCTTGAGAAATCGATAATATAAAGGAGTTTTTTCCAATATAAGTAAATCAGAAATTTAATAGATGCATTAAATAGAAATTCAAAAGATCAATGCATAAAAACTCTTCAACTTAAAAACTTAAAAAGAATTCCAATTTTTAATCAAAAATTACTATTCGGCCTTCAATAATCTATCATAATAATATACATGTATATTTGTTACTGAATTTATTTATTGGTCGGTATTAATATATTATTAAGAAAAAACTTATAAGATATGAAATTTTTTAATATAAAGAATCAAAAAATAATTTAATATTTTTATATTTTCTCTATGTTTAAGCTTTAGAACTTCAGTTTTGAAAAGTAAATTTGCAGTCTTGTAATTTAATTCATTAATGCCATAAAATTTTTCTGAAAACAGACAGTTGTTTTCCATAATTATTGTATTATTTTCTTAGAATTATCGATAAAATTATATAACACCTAAATAATTTTATACAAAAAGATATTTTTAGTTAAAGATATGAGATTTTATGGCTATAAGCTGTATAAAAATAAAAACACGGTTTCAATTAGCAATTATTTAATTTATATATATGAAATGATAACAATTTGGAAAACAATTATACAGGAAAATGTACAGTACACTTGGACACAACTAAGCCAAGAGGGTATTGTTGGATCCACCCAATTTATCTAAAATTTGACTGGACTGTATAACCGATAACAGCAGTAAGCAATATAGCTACAGAAGCTTTGGATTACGGGACTGTACTTGCCTCTGATTCGCATTATTTCTGAAAAATTGGGTGAAGAATATGTTTTCTTAACCACCCCACTCAGCTCAGTTGCTCATTCAGATGCCTTTTCCTGCATACCTAAATTAAGTAGGAATTGGCCTACATAATCGGATCTAGTTCGCAGCCAACGTGAGCTAGAAAAGTATCTTTGAAGAAGGTAAACCACTGGACATATTTTTAGAGCTTCTTGTCTACATCTTTTTCATTGTCAACTCCAAGGTACCTTTTGGATGAAAACTACTATAAAAAACTTTTATATCCTTAGGTATTTTATCCATGAAAACATTCTCCTTTTTGCTTCAGAGCATTTTTCAATAAGCTAGTAACATAAAAGAATGGGAGATAGATACAAAATATACCGGTAATAGTTTTTTTTTTATTATATTTGAAGTCTTACATTCCTTCAAATTTCATATATCATAGTAATAATAAATAATATAAAAACGACTATATTGAATTGAATACAATTGCATACATATTATTGGAAATTATACAAGTATGAATTACACAAAATTCATAATTTATATAAAAATAAGCAAATGATATATTTGTACAATTCGAATGGATGGTAAACAAATGAAAAGTTTATATACAAATAGATTATTAATAAATATACAGAACTTTTGAAATATGATAGAAAGTATAAAATAAAATAAATCTAGTATCGGATTGCAAAATGGAAGATGAAAAAGAGGAAAGATTTCTTTGATTTCTTGATGCTGGTTTGAACATTTATTTTTGAATTGGATACGTTAGAACTCACTTGACATGATGGAAGATTGAAAGGAAACTGCATTTTATTGATAATGAACCATAAGTCCGAAGAGTTACAAGAGCGAAAAAGCTTCACGCACGTGTCCCTGTAGTATTTACGCTTTTTGCCTTACAAAAGTTACGATAGATCATCTTGTAGTTTAGGCAGCTGTAAAGATCTAAGGGAGAGGAGAAAGAGCAAAAACTACGAAGAAACGATCTCATTTTGTTTCATTTGGAGACATTAGAAATCGTACCAAGTGTAGGATTTTGGGTAGTATCGGAGGGAGTGACGAGTAAGGTTGAGGCTGAAGGCTACGAATATGAAGGTCTTTAGAATATTCAGGCAAATGTGATTAGGACAGGGGAGTTAAAATGGGTTGAGAGTATTTTTGATTTCAGA
Source organism: Centruroides sculpturatus (assembly GCF_000671375.1). Lineage (NCBI taxonomy): Eukaryota > Metazoa > Arthropoda > Arachnida > Scorpiones > Buthidae > Centruroides > Centruroides sculpturatus. The sequence goes on from NW_019384841.1 coordinate 231,866, forward strand.
ACTATAAAGTGAACAGAAATCGTTGTTCCATTCATAAGCCTTCAGGAGGAAGGAAGGTTTTACGGATGATGGGACGAGACTTTGGAAGATTGAGGAGATTGTGTAGAGAAATAGTATGAGCCATTGAGTTCGAGAAATTTTAAATTGGAGTATATATTAATGAGATTAGGTGACAGTGGGTGAACAGTGATTGAAATCAGTTGGAACAGCATCTTGGATTTTGCGGTTTACGATGGAAAGAGAAGTATCAAGAGCCAGATGCCTCTGGGACTTTTTGTAATATCTTTCGTATATTTTATATTTGCAAAATAGAGGTATAATCATAATAACAATTGCCCATATCGTTGATAAATCTTGCGTACAAGTCTCACTTAATAATAATTATATATAAAAGAATATTATAACAGAGCTTATTGTCTAAAAAATTATTGTAATTAATTGTTGATATTAGTTTCAATTCGAATATTATTCGAAAATATAAAAATACTAAAAGACAAGTTTATATTTCTATCTTTTTTATTTTTCTTAATTGTTACAAAAATCTTTGTATCTTAAAAATAAAAAAATATTAAAAAAAATAAGACTTTTAAGTCATTTTATTGTCGGTATTTGGCCAAGTCCAACGAACTTTTTAAATTTTCTTCTACAAATGTTATTTGACGTTTTTTTAAAATTTTTGTTTTTTTAAGGTATAAATCTGACATATTTATTAAAAAATGAACGATATTAATATATATAAACTGCAGATTAACAGCATGTGTCCAGTGAGAACTTCATAGTTGCCAGATAGATTTTATAAAAAGTAAAGCAGAATTCCTCAAAATGTAGTCCAAATTATTTTTAAAGTGAGNTTTGCTATAGACTTATAAATTAACTATAAAACTTATCTGGTGAGCTATAAGGGATGTTCACTTAAGCGGTCTTTCCAGCATTGCGCGAGTATATGCATATGGTGCATTAGTTCCATTTATATACTTGCAGTAAAATAAATTAATTCATTAAAGAAACATGTGTTTCGAGGCAATATATAAATTTTCTGAACATGCAAATTAAAAATGCAATTTTGGAAAATCACGTAGCGAAAGGATGAAGTCCCCTACAGCTGAATTTAAGTTATTGTGTGTAGCATCTGGCGTTTGGCGTGCAGCAAAGTGACATCAATTTGACATCATATCCACGCTACGAAAAAATTTACAAGTTGAAAAAACTCAACTTTTCTGAAGTCATTGAGTACTTTGAATTGCGTCTAATTATTCAGAATCCGGAGCTACACCTGTCAAAGATGAACAATTATGGTTGATGACGAGAAACTAATAGAAAAGTGGTCTGAGACATCGTTTTTATTTGATATCTCGCTTCGTGAGTAACGGAAAGCGAGAGGTGCAACTGGCAAAACATGCCAACAGAAGATGAGAAACAGTGATTTAACTGGTTAAATCACTGTTTCTGTTATCAGTTAAATCATCTGATTTAACCAGTTAAATCACTACAGCTCTTACCAATAATTTGCTACGAGGACCAAGTATTATCATGTGAGGTTGGTGAACTGCAGACGCGAATATGAGATGTTTGTACTGTGGTGACACCGGATAAGCTACGTGTTACCCATAGCGCCATTCTCAACCATCTACATCTTTGTATTGCCTCTGAAGACAGTCGTACTACATAAAACAATGCATGTACTAAAAATATATCAAAATAAAACGAATTGTATTTTCATTACTTTATGCAATGTTGGTTTTTATTCTTTAGAATCATAGATTCTTTGTACGGTAAGCTAAATCTTCCAAAAAAAAATTCTTTTCTTGTGTGCGGATGAGATAGGAAAATTTATGTATTGTCTTTAAACTACCGCGGAATTTGCATATACACGTTTCTTTTTTTGAATGAATTAATTTATTTTACTGTAAACATCGCAGTGAAATTAATGTACCACACGGTGTACTCATGCAATGGTGGAAAGAAATCTTTTCCGCCTGGATAAATGTTAAACTGAATATCCTATACAGTGCAATAAAATAAACAATACGTAAATTAGAAAAGTATTTTCCAAATATAATTTTACTAGTATTACGTGAACTGCTTCTTTAATATCTAATTAAAACTGATATCCAATTATAGTTTTTGTTATATTTGTTTGCACAAGAAACTTTTTGTTTTTCGTTAAGCATCTTTCCAATAGATGAGTAAAGCAGATGATTCCCGGGTGCTTTATGTTCTTTACTTAAATCTTCCGAACAACTTCCGAAGTCATTAACTCTGCAAACGCTTTTTATTATTCGACACAAACAACTTTTCACGTGGCACTAACTTTACTTAAAATGTTGAATAAAGTGCCAATAACCTTTACAAAATATCAAAAAGTTTCTCTAGATTTTTTATTAAATATTTTTAATGACGATTTTATTTTTTTCTACAATGTTTTATGTAAAAATGTAAATATTAATAGCAAATAATTTCTTTACTTTTAATTAAATTTACGTTTATATTCATCTTAACAAAAAGAAAAAAAGAAATAACGATTAATGTTACCTATGGTTCCAAGATGGCGGCGCTTCGGTTAGGTTAGGTTAGATTAACTATATTTTTAGTAGACGTTTCCTTTTTTTTATTTTGTTCAAGAACTATCGTGAATCAATAACTAGAGACGTTTGGCACAAAGCAGCCTGCCGGCGGCTTCCTTCCAGGAGGAGTCCGTCTGGACTACGAACAGTCGGAAGCGCCGCCATCTTGGAACCATAGGTAACATTAACCAAAAAGTATATAATTTTATTATATAAACTGTTTATACAGTTTTTCTTCAGTACAACTCTAAATAATAAATAATAATATTACAGTAGAGCCTCGAAAACTCGGCACTCGATAACCCAGCACTCCGGATAACTCGGCCACACCCTGGCAGGGCCAAAAAAAATCCTTAGTTAATTAATTTTCATTATAGACAGCTTTATGCCTCATAAAGTATTTTTCTGAGGTCTGTCTTATCAAGTAAATTACTGTACACAGTGTATTCATTAATTTTCATTTTCATGCAGTAAAGGCTCTATGCCTTCATAAAGGACATACTTTTCCTTTATTTAAGGGTATTTGGGCAGTTTATTCTCTGTTGTATTCTCAAGCAAACAATACATACAAGTACAATACAATATTTTCTGAGGAAACACGCATACTTATCCTTTTTTAACCCATTCCCGATAACCCGGCATTTTCACAAACTCGGCCACCCTTCGGTCCATATTAGGCCGAGTTTTCGAGGCTCTACTGTATTAATTGATGTATTCAAGAATGAAAATTATAAAGTTAAATAATTAGTAAATTGTTATAGTTTCTTACTGTTAAAATTTTAAATAATTAAATTTATAGTTTTAAAATTTATTTTTGCTATAGACTTATAAATTAACTATAAAACTTATCTGGTGAGCTATAAGGGATGTTCACTTAAGCGGTCTTTCCAGCATTGCGCGAGTATATGCATATGGTGCATTAGTTCCATTTATATACTTGCAGTAAAATAAATTAATTCATTAAAGAAACATGTGTTTCGAGGCAATATATAAATTTTCTGAACATGCAAATTAAAAATGCAATTTTGGAAAATCACGTAGCGAAAGGATGAAGTCCCCTACAGCTGAATTTAAGTTATTGTGTGTAGCATCTGGCGTTTGGCGTGCAGCAAAGTGACATCAATTTGACATCATATCCACGCTACGAAAAAATTTACAAGTTGAAAAAACTCAACTTTTCTGAAGTCATTGAGTACTTTGAATTGCGTCTAATTATTCAGAATCCGGAGCTACACCTGTCAAAGATGAACAATNCATGAAAATAATTTTAATTGCATAATACGGTAATTACATATCGAATTATAACATTTATCAATTTACATTAATCACGACTAGATATTAATGTACAAAATGAAATACGATCAATCTTTTAACTACAACTACTCTCTAATTACTAACTTCTTAATTACTGTTATTGGTATAGAGTTAAGTATAATCGATAGAAAATAATAAACAAGCAGAAACAGAAACCTAAAGAAAGAAAATGTATCTAAAAGCGAAAGAGTTAATATGTTATCTAATGTTTTACATAAGTTTTATTTTTTTTAAATATAAAAAAAAGTACTTACGATAAATCATGTCAAGATAGATAGAAGCAAACAAGATAAAATAAAAGAGACGTACAAAATATCCTCATTCAAGATTATATGGTTACACATTAAAAGTACAAATAAGTAATCCTGTTTTCGCCATTACCGAAAAAATAAAGATCATTAAAGTGTACCATTAATACTTCTTAAGACAAATTTACTTGTCATTACTAAAGGAGAAGTGGCTATTCAGTTCTTGCCTCATCAAGAACTAAACGAGGACATTGATTTGTAATAAATGCGCTTTATTCTTTAAATGTTCCTTGTATTCTCTCGGAGATGTAATTGAACTAAGAAATTTTCCTTTTACTTACTCGGTTTCGTCATGGATTAGTAACTTTGCATCAATTTTTATTAAGAAGAAAACTACTTTCTACACTTTAATTTTTACTTTAATATAGAATAAAAATGGATTAAGTTCTTATAAACTCTTGAAGTTAATAAAGTTGAATAATGTAGTTTAATATTATTTTTTATGTTTTTAAACTAAATCTTACGTTGAACGTTTTGGATTATTCACTTCGTTTGTTCCATATTAAAGAAATATATATATGTTTTAAAATTACGTATTAGGAAGATAATTTCCGCTACAAATTAAATAATTAATGCCATGCTTTAGTAGGTAAACATAATTAAGATTCAGTTCTGTTGTAAAGGGAAAATAAGTAAATAATTGTGCGAGTATATTGTACTTAAGAGCCCAAAAGTTAAGTTTGTATTGATTTTTATTTTATCGTTGTTATCGTGTTATTTTTCTTGTTGGATTTTGGTTGTTTTTATACTAATGCCTTCGGGGGCGTTTTCGTAAGAAAAAAAGGGAGGAAAATACAATATGTCTTAAGTCCTCTAAGACTGTCAGTTGTCCTTCCTTCGATAAAATGTCAAAATTTTCCACTTCAGTTTTCATAAACGACGACTCACAGTACCCATCATTAATTTATTTTAAACGTTATTAACATTTTTATGTGTATTTATAAATACACATAAAAATACACATTTTTAATTTCAGGATAAAACGAAGAATGATAGCAAATTTCAATCATTATTCCCAAACAACGTTACACAGGACTATTGTTGAATGTGAAGATTATTACTAGTGATATGGAGCAATCTTAGTAGCTTTATGTTTCTTTTATGATAGTAGACAATATAATAATTTAAACTTGTAAGATTTTACATTATAGAACATAGAGATAATTTTATCATTTTGATATATTAACAGGGTGGCTCAAAAGTCAGTTAACTGTAGTAAAGATCAATATTTTTTGCTTGGTTAGGCAGCTAGATACTTTTTAATAAGAATCTTTCGAACTGCTACAATTTGTTGGGCTGCAATTTGAAAAAATTGTAGACCTATAAATTCCCACTGACATCCATTTGTTTGTCCGTCTGTCTGTCCTTCCTTAATCTCGAGAATGGAGTTAATACATGAAAGTCAAGACAAAATATAGAAAGCTTAGGGACAGGAGGCCCCGATTAACTACATATGAACTTTCGGTTTGGACCGAAAATCACATTATCTCAATTTAAAATTTTCCCTCTGAAAGGAATTAGGTAGATGACTGCACGACTTTATTGTTAACGGAAAAGTATGATGTACAGGGGCAACACACTACAGTATATNGAATTTGTTCATTGTCACGAAATTTATAAAAGAATAAAAAATTTCCAAATAATTTAAAAATTCTGGAAACTTTTAAATTTGATAACAATTTTTATTATTATTATTATTTGATATTTTCTCAGAATATTTGGCAAGGCTTTTCGTTCAAAAGAATCGTCTTTAAACTTAGATAAAAGAATTTCTTTAGAAGATTATTTTTATCAGCTGCAGTGAAATTTTTAATTTTATGTTTTTAGATAAGTAAATGCGATGCTTGAAAGCTTTTATAATCGAACATTTGGAATTCTAATTAATGAATACGAAATTTCGAAAAATCAAATGCGTAGAATTATCTCCAATAACTTAATGAGAAGTTTCGAGTTATTCCATTTAAATAGCAATATTTTAGAAATCTTATTTAAAGTTTTAATCGTATAATTCTAAATTTCCTTATCGTATTTAATTTGACGAGATACGGAACGTAAAATTTGCAAAATTCTTAAATTAAACTTAATTATAATCGTTTATTAATTGTGCTTTGGTTAAGAATATATTTCCTACCATTGATTTTTTTTAAAAAAATTTTATTGGTAATTTAAAATTTTTCGATCGAAAAGCATCAGTACCGCATGTTCAGACGGTCTGACTGCCATGTTTCGTGATTTATGTCCGAATTTATATTAGAAAGTGTCAATATTTAAAATCACCTGTCAAAACTTTCATAGAATGAAGAATAAACATTTTCAATAGAAACAGTATAAACTCAATTTAATAAAATGAAATTTAATCATCTTTAAATACGTTTTAAATGTTATTCCAAATTAGGCCAAAATCATAATACTTTTTAGGATATAAAAATTGTATTGTCTTTATGTAATATAATAATTAAATATTAAATATCGTCGTGAATATTTATTGAGTTAATATAAATGTTTCTTGTGTTGTTTGATTGTCAAAAAAGTTACCCTTGTTGATTATTATCTTCTGATCTTTTACGTTGTCAATAGTGTTTATAACGTATATAATGCTAGTGTTGGACGGAATATTCAGCATTATTCGCTAAAAACGCTATTTTTTTTAATGTACTGTACAATGTAGTATAGACGAAAAGTAAACTGTTACAGTTTCAAAGTAGCTAAAGATTTAAAATTTCCTTTTTATTACATAATAATAAATTTTTAAAAATTAAAACGTGTATAATCTTTATTATTGAGTAGAAGACTTTGCCTTTTATTAAGTCTTCTGTTTCAGACAGTTTCAAATAAACCAGCTGATATTTAACCAAATATTCAGTATTCGGCAGCGGTAACATCAAAATAATTATTCGTAGGTATTTTCGGTATCAGATTTGGTAGTTAATATGTATTAGAATAAAATTAAAATGTAGATTGGACGATAGAAAACCATAATAATACATTACGAAAATAAAAAATAAACTGTTAAGTTTTTAGTAAAAAGTAATAAAAAGTCATTGGTAATCGTTGAAAACATAAATGAAACAAGTTAAATATACCCAGTGTCTATCTACGCATCCAGTTGTGAAGTAAAGAATTAGTTTATTATTGTTTTTCTTAACATTCAATTATCTTTATTAATGTTAAGTTCTGATTATTAAGCGTACATTTTCACGAACAAGAATTTCGATTATTATATTTATTTTATATTCTATGAACACAGAACACAAATTTTATAAGAATTACAATAAATTATGTTACATTTAAAAAAAAAAAATTCTATAATCCTACATAAAATATGAATTTTTTTTAATCAAATTATTAAATTCTTTTACAAAACGTTAGTCTATTTTTTTTATCTTTTCATAAATTTCTTTTGACATATGCAATAACTATCAATGTATCATACTCAAAATTTATATAATTTATCAAATAAATAAATAAATATATAAGTATATCAGTTTTATAAATTACCAGTAGCTTGTGATATGATCCGAATATACAATTTTCTATAACATATACATTATATATGTCTTTATATTATATTTAATATTATTTTTTATGTTTTTAAACTAAATCTTACGTTGAACGTTTTGGATTATTCACTTCGTTTGTTCCATATTAAAGAAATATATATATGTTTTAAAATTACGTATTAGGAAGATAATTTCCGCTACAAATTAAATAATTAATGCCATGCTTTAGTAGGTAAACATAATTAAGATTCAGTTCTGTTGTAAAGGGAAAATAAGTAAATAATTGTGCGAGTATATTGTACTTAAGAGCCCAAAAGTTAAGTTTGTATTGATTTTTATTTTATCGTTGTTATCGTGTTATTTTTCTTGTTGGATTTTGGTTGTTTTTATACTAATGCCTTCGGGGGCGTTTTCGTAAGAAAAAAAGGGAGGAAAATACAATATGTCTTAAGTCCTCTAAGACTGTCAGTTGTCCTTCCTTCGATAAAATGTCAAAATTTTCCACTTCAGTTTTCATAAACGACGACTCACAGTACCCATCATTAATTTATTTTAAACGTTATTAACATTTTTATGTGTATTTATAAATACACATAAAAATACACATTTTTAATTTCAGGATAAAACGAAGAATGATAGCAAATTTCAATCATTATTCCCAAACAACGTTACACAGGACTATCGTTGAATGTGACGATTATTACTAGTGATATGGAGCAATCTTAGTAGCTTTATGTTTCTTTTATGATAGTAGACAATATAATAATTTAAACTTGTAAGATTTTACATTATAGAACATAGAGATAATTTTATCATTTTGATACATTTTATAAAAAAAAAAATAATAATAATAAATGCAAAATCAATAAACGTTAAAAAATAAATAGATAATATCTTATTTATTCGATAGACTTAATAAAATTTTCTCTTTTAACAATCTTTTTTTTTATTAAAAAAATCCTCATTGAGAATATATTCTATTATATTTTTTTATTATTTGTAGATATTTGCCATTCAATTTTATATAAATTTTCCTCACGATCTTTTGTCATTCTTGAAGAGTAGCATTGGAATTTTATTTTGATTTAAATTCCCTTATGTTCTTTATTGTTATTACTGAGAAGAATATATCATTCAATATTACATTTTTTTTATTTATTTCTATGAACTCTATTTAATCGTATATACTTCTAAAAAGCCAATTATAACAAATATATTTTTAATACGAATTTATCATATTGTTAAAAATTTCTAGTTAAACCTTAAACAATTCTAATATAAAAACAATATTTAAATTCTACAATGAATTTGTTCATTGTCACGAAATTTATAAAAGAATAAAAAATTTCCAAATAATTTAAAAATTCTGGAAACTTTTAAATTTGATAACAATTTTTATTATTATTATTATTTGATATTTTCTCAGAATATTTGGCAAGGCTTTTCGTTCAAAAGAATCGTCTTTAAACTTAGATAAAAGAATTTCTTTAGAAGATTATTTTTATCAGCTGCAGTGAAATTTTTAATTTTATGTTTTTAGATAAGTAAATGCGATGCTTGAAAGCTTTTATAATCGAACATTTGGAATTCTAATTAATGAATACGAAATTTCGAAAAATCAAATGCGTAGAATTATCTCCAATAACTTAATGAGAAGTTTCGAGTTATTCCATTTAAATAGCAATATTTTAGAAATCTTATTTAAAGTTTTAATCGTATAATTCTAAATTTCCTTATCGTATTTAATTTGACGAGATACGGAACGTAAAATTTGCAAAATTCTTAAATTAAACTTAATTATAATCGTTTATTAATTGTGCTTTGGTTAAGAATATATTTCCTACCATTGATTTTTTTTAAAAAAATTTTATTGGTAATTTAAAATTTTTCGATCGAAAAGCATCAGTACCGCATGTTCAGACGGTCTGACTGCCATGTTTCGTGATTTATGTCCGAATTTATATTAGAAAGTGTCAATATTTAAAATCACCTGTCAAAACTTTCATAGAATGAAGAATAAACATTTTCAATAGAAACAGTATAAACTCAATTGAAGAAAGCTAACAATAATTGCAGAATATATAGAATTAAATATATGATGAATTAAAATCAATGCCGGGTGTTGAGATCATTGATGAATTTGAATTTGAGCGTGTCAACAAGAACGTGTCAATCGATCAACACTTCTAATAATAGAACATTTATTGTGTGACAAAAGCTTACAATTTAATCAAATTTTGTCTCTATTGTATTCGAGTAAATTGCTTGTTAAATATTCATTCGTTTAAACGATAAAACATTGAAAGAATATTTCAATTTTAAATATTTTTTTAAAAGAAAATAAGCATTTGTGAAGTAACATAAATGTTTTAACTTTTATTTAGTAAAATTTTAAAACTTATGAAATATAAAAGTATTTGCAATAAGATTGATCGCCTATCCAATTAAGTATTAAAATTAAAACCGTTGAAACCTGTTAGATTCAATGGTATCGTATATCTATTTAAGTACAGTAAATATAAAAGCAATACTTTATACAAAGGATTGCTAGTAAACCTCGAGGGATTAATCGATTTATCTGGAAAGCTGATAAATTACTAAAGGTCGTTTAAGAGTCGGTGGACAAATTTATTTCTATTATATTTAAACATTTGATAATAATAATAATATATAATAATTGATAATGTATATCATTAAATTTTAATATAATTTTAAAATTTCATTTGTGTTTAATCTTCAATTTGTATTGTTTTTAAATATACATTTCATCCTAGAATTTTTAAATCAAAATTTTAATAAATTATCGCAACCTAGTAAAAAATCATAAAAGAACATATTTATTGAATTCTGTTCCTAAGAAAATGTAATCATAATTGTAGACAGTGAAAAGCCCCAAAGAAAATGTCAACTCTGCAAGTGTTAAATGTGTTTCTGTGGTTAGAAAGGATTTAAAATTTCATTTGTGTTTAATTGCTATAACTTTTTACTTCTTCCTATTTCGTAATTTTTCTTATTTGATATAAAAAGTGTGGAAAGGAATCGAAGGCAAAAACATTGGAAATCCCTTTATACACGTAAAAGGACAATAAAAACATTTTTACCTTTTTGAAAATGATTGTAATGTTTTCAACTAGAATAGACTATCAGTTAAAAAGATATTAATGTTAATGCTTCAAAACAGATTTTCTGATAAACTAAATCTATATAATATGTTTGAATGACAGCAAATTCTATAAAGCATACAATCTTGTATATATGATTATGAAAGCTAAATTTCGCACAGTTTATTATTATATATAAATTGTTCCAAAATATACCTAAGAATTTCTTACAATAAAGCGAGTAAATTACAGTAAGTCTTCTCCAAACATGTCTATAGATATGTATATATATTTCGGAAAGGTTTTTCAATTACTAACTTAATTAATTAATACGATAATGAGATATTTTATATCAGCTTTATTAAAATAAGAATTTGTGAAACGTAGAAAATATCTTCCTGGGAGTGTCATTGCCATTTTTATTACATGTTATAATGGTGAAAAAAGCATCTAGGAGTGAGTACTTCGAAGTACTATTACTGTTATAATCGTATTTATGACTACATAATAGATATCAGTATAAAAGGTTATTATAGTCGTAAATGCGATAATGACGACGAAAGAACCTCATACTAAATCTCATTTATGATAGAGCATGTTAGATCGATGAGCAGAATATACTGAATGGATAACAAAACAGCTTTCACGAAATTGAGATCCGTAGCAGTATTTCAATTATTTTAAAACTATGTTGAAAGAAATAACTTTTCTTTTAAAAATTGCAATGGATTTAAACGTGTAGAACGTATTGTGTTTGTCGAATATCTATGGTCCTGTGGTACTGAAAATAATTCAAAAACTTTTACTGTATTAAATACGAATTTATTTATTATATTCTGTATAATCATCAGATTTAGGTTGTCTACATTACACTTGGTTATTCGAGAATTGATTGTTATATGTATTATACAGGTATATGTACAGGTATATATTTTAATCAATATAAAAATAACTTTTAATAATAAAAAATATATGAGCTGAATTTATTTATTTATTGAAGTTCAATAAATTATACACTTTATAACAATTTGTTTCACAATATATAATTTCCTGCACTACACATATTTGTACTATACGTCTATAATACGAATTTCTTATACTGCACAATATATAATTTCCTATATCATCCATTTATTCATTAAATGTTATTGTATATATTTTCTAAGATATGTTTCTACTTTCAAAGACATGAAAACTGAAAACGAAAATGTTTAACAATTTCCATTGTTACAAACTGTTATGTTTATTGGAACAAAGAATTGTTAAATCTTTTATGATTTTTCAGTCCTCGGCTTTAAATGATTTAAATCTGAATAAATATAAATTGATATTTTATATAATATTTTATTTTTATTTCGATCTCTTAGTATTGATTAATTTAACCAGACAAGATTCACAATGTTTGGAGTAAGATTCAAATGATGTAATAATGCCACGAAATAAATCTGTCTAGAAGTAGCCTTAATTGGTAATTTAGTAATCAAATTAAAAGCATAGTTTTATTACTTGAATTAATTACTAAAACAGTGTCTTTAGATTGTAAATTTTTATACTTTATATAAATAGCAAATATACTAATTAATAACATCGAAATTTATTATTACAAAAAAAACCTTTTAAATTTTAACATTATAAAAAAATTAAACTTTAAAATTTTAAATTTAAATTGCATTTGTTTTGTTACAAAGTTTTAATCTCATCTTGTTTACGTTATTAAAATTAAGATATTTTATTGCCTTTCTTACATTTGAAACTAAATTCCAAGATTAATGTATTAAAAATTGTTATCTAATTTGCATATAGAAATATTCTCTTAAAAAAAAGTCATTAACATTAGTTTAATTACGTGAATAATTTCTGCCTCATTATTAAAAAAATATATATATATAAATTAAATATTTCTTGAGTTCTGCATTTAAAATATAAAACATTTTTCTGCCTCTCAGTTTGCTTTTATTAATACAAATATACAAAGAAAATATATTCATAATGTAAAATGGAATTCGTCTTTAATAAAACAGATTGCTATACACTGATATAAAAATATATATATTTTTAATATCAATTAATTGTCGTTTTGAATACGTTAATAGAATAAACATTTCTATCTTATTTTTAATCACGGTTGTCCACAGAAGGAACAGGAAGGGCGTGCTTGAGATCTTGGAGGTTGTAGTGACGGCATACATCGAAAGGTTCAATATGATATTAAAATTTAACAGGTTTATAAAATCATTGACAAGACCAATTATGAAAATTATCAATCTTTTCAAGTGTATGTGTTGAGCCATTCATAATCTGTTTGAGTGGTATTGACATATTTCCATACATCTTTATTATATCTATCAAATTGGAAAATAGAAAAAAAAACTCAGTAGGATGAATTTATTGTATTGTATAGAACCATTATTTTTATATTAGCTGTATGTCATTTCATTAAACTAGTATGATTTTTCCATATTAAAGTGATATTGGTCCTCCAGTTGTTGACTGGATAAAACGACTGAACACTGATAATTGGTTTGAGCTTCATTAAAGGATTGGCTGTATTGAGTTTGCTAAGTTTTCTTTACGTATCTAATACATTAGGAGCCAGTTTACCATAGAAAGTCCTCTAGGGAGACATCCCCTCCTTGACAGATCTCAGAAGTGTTGCGTGTATATAAGATGCATCAATTATTATTATTTTTATGTAAAAGAATTTTAATATTTCTGTTCGAAATACATGAACATTACAAGAAATTATTTTGATATTTATCGTTATATTAAATAATAAAACATTTATTATACATTTTCATTATTACTTAATTGTGTATTATTAATCTACAATTTATTAATTTACACACATTTATACGAAGCATTTAAAATAATAAATTTAAATAATTTAGATAATCTATTAGTTTGTAATATATTAAATAATGTAAATTGTTCAGTTTTGTTGAATTGTCTGATAAAAGTGAAAACAATTTAGGTGTATATTATTATTATATATCTAATATTCAGAAATAAAAGTCAATAGATAGTGAGTGGGAAGAGAGAGAGAGAGAGAGAAAAGAGGAACTTTCATAACACGGAGCTTTTGAACCTAATGGTCGTATTGGCAGTAACATTACAAGAAGATAAGAAAGATAATAACTGGAAGAAGAGAGGAGAAGAAAAACTTTTTTGTGTTCGCACATGTATGGATGCTATTTATGCTATAAGACGAATAATAAATTATTTTCATGTTCAAATATTAAACATTTTTGACGCAAAATCATCATAATGTAACCTTATATAAATATCTAATGTTAATATTCTTAATGCAGTATACGGTATGTATTATTTTCTAGTTTTTCTGTTGAATCAGAAAAGTTTCTAATAGTTATTACTCGAAACTTTAAATAAGCCTATGGTTATTATTTAACAGCATTCGATACACAATTGATATATATTTAATAAATCCAGCAACGAGTTGCTTAACTTTTCCGGCCAACATTTGATGTTTTATTAAAAAAGAATTTTTTATATTTTTAATTATTATAAAATTGTAAAATACTTATTTCAATTCATTAGAAGCATTACTATCATTCTTTTTACTATTATTTATTTAGTCAAGCCTTATGATATTATAGAATATTCACGCAGTTGATATGAGGATAAGTCGATTTTCATGAAAACAATTCGTTTTATAACGTTATTATTATTTGTTATACTTTATTTAACGTTGATATCTTATTATATAACAAGAGTATCGCTGATATTGATTTATTTGAGAATATTTTACGAAAAGAATTCTTAAATTGATCTCTTTGACATCTTAACATTAAATTCCGTAATTAACACGTATTGATGTCTTTCATAATGTGCTGACGTTGTCAGGAATTGAATGTAATATTCAATATTTACCTAGTCATGCTTTCTGTGTGAATTAACTGTATTAATCAGGAAACTTCGAAGTCATTATTATGTACTGTACTTGCACTACTGTAAAATTTGCGTATTTATAAACCATTTTAACTGTGTTACATTGTGTTCTTCTTAAAAATTATATTAGTCTGTACTAAGTATTGTATGATATTCATGATAAGAAGTTGGTTATTTTGAAATGTTTCTGGTCCTCTATCGTAATGGCAATTTCATTGAGTATTGGTGCTAAATAAAACCAATCTAATCCTAATAGACTATTTATTACGGATTGTTCATTTTAATAATAAACGTATCTTCTCTTTTATTGTAATTTGTCTCTACTTTGCGCGCTTTCAGAGGTTTTCATTTCTTAATTATAAAGTAAAAATTTTATTTCAACTATTAATTGGACCAGTAAACAAAGCAAAAATGAATATTTAATTACCTATTAATTGGTAACTTTTATTAAAATGGTTAATTTATTTTTAGTAACTTATCTAGAATATACGACACGATTATCAACGTCGATGAACCGCAATTGTCTAGGATATTTATTTGGAAATTTATTTATTCTGAGATAAACAGGATCTGAACAAGTTTGTCTTTGATATATGTTATTGCTTTGTCCTTCTCTTTTTCGTATCTATATTTTTGGAAATACAATACTATAGTCATTCGAGTAAGTATAAGCTGTTCTTCTACTATCAATTTATTATGAAATTTACATTTAACTAATAAAAGAAAATTTAGAAAAGATAAAGATATTTCTAAAGTTTTGATCTGTTTTATTTAATTTTATTTATAATTTTCCAAAATGTTTTAAGTCATTCATTTTCAAAATTTTTCCCTTATATTAATGCAGTTTTTTCAGTCTTTTTCCGTAGGTCCATTTGAATATTGACAATTTTTGCGACCTCAATATTAAGTCTATACATAATAAAATTTATTTTATAAAAATTTAAACAAAAATGAATCCTATTTTTAATATCTTTCTTCAAAAAATAAGTAAGATAAATTAACCTTGCACATATATAGCCTACTTGTTATTTTACGTATTCACAATACTTGCAATGTATTTTTCTCCGTTTTTACAGTTCAGTGTTCTGCAACCTTTTCTCTTTCGCGAAACATTTAGATACTTTCCAGAATTCCGTGACACATCACAATTAAAAATATACAAAAATACGGGAGTTACAAATTACATAGAAGAAAAACAAATACTAACTTACTGTTTATTTCTTTACTTATGATAATATAAAGAGTCAGAACGAAGTACCAAACAGTCCTAGCGTGAAAAACACGTGGTCTCGACTGTGTAATCGTAGATGCACGCGACAGAGACATCTTTTACTTGTCGTTTTACAAAATTTGAGATGGCGACTGTGACATATACGACTCGCCATATTTACACCTGCACAGACGTGTAAAAGTGTAAAAGTTTGAAGCTTGTTATTAATTTTTCTGTCATAAAGATCAGTGACAATAAACATGTAATAGATAAATTATTGTTTCTTTTGAGTCAAGATATATTTATCACTATCAGGTGCATCCCATAATCTTTGTGCTTTTTCTCCTCTTGGAGGCATGTTCCGCAACTAGTGTAGCGGAACACTGGTTGCGGAGCTTTGTTGTAGTTGATAAAAATTTGCATTTTGCTTTGTTTTCTTAATAATTCATCGGTTTATATTTCTAGATAAAACTATTATGACATTATAAAAATCAAAAATAACTTATGCTTATAACAAAAATACATACTTTTCATACGAATTCATTTAAAAGATATGAAAAGATATCATTATCATCATCATATGCATTCAAAGAATTGTCAGATTATTGCAAAACTCGGCATATAAGCTATATTTCAGACAAATATGTAAACATATTACAGTTATGGACTGATTACACAACGGGTACTGCCACCACAGTGCTTTAAAATCTAGAACCAGGAGAAAAGATGATCGTGACACAAACACGAATAGCTGCAATGGCATCTTTGACAGATCCATAGACAAGTGGAAGCCTCATTACAGAACTCTGTATCTTCCCGTACCGTGGCAGGAGACTAGCAAAGGCAAATTTACATGTTCGACGACCTGTATGTCTCCTTCCATTAACAATCCAATATCGTCGGCTTTGTTTGCAGAGGTGTCATGACAGAGAAACATGTGCTGCTACAGACTGGCAGGAGCCCATCAGTGGACAAGTGGGTAAAACCACCGAACACTGGTAGTGTAGATTAGCGCCTGAGCAACGGGCTGACGACATGGAGATTTCCGGATTTTCTTCACGTGTCTAACGCCCAAATAGGGGCCAATTTCTCACAGAAAATCTTCCCAAGAAGGTCCTCCCATAGAAAATCGCATAAGTATTGCATTGCCTTATACTGTGAATCTAATCCAATCCTACAGACCGGCAGAATATCGTCGTTAGTGACGAATTTCGGTTACAGTTGTTAGTTTTCGTTTTTTGGGGGGGGAGTGGTTCCGTTTTGAGAACAGACGACCAACATGTTAAAATGTGGAAGACCACTGGTGAACGCTTCAATCACGCCTTTGCTGTTGGCAGCACATTGTCCCTACTGTTACGTATCAATCTGAGAAGCTATCTCGTATGACAGAGAGTGACCCTAGGAGAAGTATACACGGGACATTGACGCAAGCGGTATATTTAATAAATCATGTTTCCTTATACGTTGCCTTTCATTGCAGGGCTACAAACAGCTATTTTCCAGCAAGACAAAGCTCGGCCGCACATAGGTAACATTTCTTAGGAATGTTTGTCACATTTTCACATATTATTGGCTTTTCGGTCTCCACATTTGTTAGGCATTAAGCACTTCTGAAATCAGATCGAACGCCTTCTTCGGCCAGGAACAAGAATGAGGGATCTAGAATGCAACGTCTATAGGCATTTCTGTTGCGAAATAGAATACGATAACTGTATGCTTCCATGTCCCATCATATCGCAACATGTATCTTGGCAAGACGAGGTCCTATAAAGCACTAACAATTCATTTACATTATATCATTGTTGCATGAGAAATTGCCTCTTTGATAAGATATTGTAATCAGTTATTATGATCGTCATTTCATTCGATTCAAATGCCCTCTTCTTGTTGAATAATTGTTTTGTCAGTGAGAGTATTATTCTACTCATAATTATATCGCGATTTTCAAAAATATTCGTCATTCTAGCGAATAAGTGCGTGCGATTTTGTATATTTATAAAAAATCAGCTATTTTCATTGATAAAATCCTCGCCTATATAAATGTCATTATTAATATGTACGAGGGCGGTTTTTTTCAAGTTCCGATGGTCCATAAAACAAAGACAAGTGTAAATAACAAAATTAATTTATTATCAAAACTTAGGTACAAACATGGTTACTTTTCGACATAATCACCGTGAAGATTGAGGAATTTGTCATGTCTGTGGACGACTTTTCCATTCCCTTGTCATAGAATGTTGCCGCCAGTGAATTGAGATGCCTTAACAACGTTGTTTCGAAGATTGTCATTAGTCTCGAACCTGCGCCCTGCTAGCCACGTTTTCAGTTCAGAAAAGAGGTAGAAGTCTTCACACATTAAAAAGTTTTAAGCTGGATGCAAGTCTGAAAGGTGGAAGTCTTCACCACCTTTAAACACCCAGCGTATATCCCTCCCGATTTACGCCGAGAGACTTCCATTTCTTTCCTGAACAAGAAAAGTTGTTAAGAGGGCAGAAATTCGAGACTAATGACGATCTTCAAAACAACGTTGTTAAGGCCATCTCAATTCACTGGCGGCAACATTCTATGACAAGGGGATAGAAAAGCTCGTCTACAGATATTACAAATGCCTCAATCTTCACGGTGATTATGTCGAAAAGTAACCACGTTTGTACCTAAGTTTTGGTAATAAATTCATTTATTTACACTTGTCTTTGTTTTATGGACCATCGGAACTTGAAAAAAACAGCCTACGTAAATACGAATTGTGCATATTTATATATCTGTTTAGATTGAAATGAATCTCCTCTAATTGAATACTACCTATATTCTTATTTTCCCGGTTCTATTATAGCCTATATAACAGAGGGATGGTATTGAGATTGGGCAAAAATTACCCCTCATGATTTTTATATTTTTGGACTGGGAACCTTGTAACGCCGAGAAATGCAGAAAAAAATTTGGGTTTTTTTTTTCAAAATTTCAAAAAATGTATGGATGTTAGTCTGAGTGTGTGTGTGTGTGAAGGAGGCACCCTCTTTGAAGCTCAATAACTCCTGGGTTTTTTGTCGAAAATATATGAAATTTTGCAGGGATGATGCTATTAAATTTTGATGAATTGAATTGAAACTATTAAATTTTTATGGTTAAAGGTCGACAGGGTGGGAAGATAAAGGGGGATCGTACGTACATTATACCTGGAATAGAGTCGGGCTTAATGAAGATTTTACTCGTTATTAGCAATTACAATTTTTTTTTATAAAACTCATCCCTACCCTCAAAATTAATTAAGCTGTTTGCAATTTTATAATAATTAAAAATATAAAAGATTTCTAAATAAAATATCGTAACAGATGGAGTCACCAAAATTTTAAATGCTGCCGGGAAAGTTACACAACTCATTGCTGGATTTTTTCTTTGTCTATTAAAAATTACTCAATGGCTGTAATCTAACTGCGATTGCTAAAGAAAACTTACTGAGGTAGAAAGTGTTTGCTGTTTGCACATAATTATTACTAGCAAGGTTAGTGTTACTGATGTTAATGCTAATTTTACTATTTCATAACATATTATTTCATTACATTTAAAGTTTTTATTATGAATCTTTTTATATACGTTTTATTTTGTTTACATTAAAATATATCTGGTTTTCATAATTATTAATATGTTTACATAATTAAGCGCAAATACATTTTAAATACAAGCAGTTTAAATGTATACAGTGCTTCCCTCTGTTGAGTCAGTAAGAAATTAAGTTGTATATATTGAAATTACTACAATATATTACAAGTTTTTGTTTTTAATATAAATCAGCATATTTGAATGCAAACTAACAATATAACTTATCTAATGGAATACAAAGCTAACAATATTTTTTCTTCAGTGTTTAGGAAGCCACATTCGATTTCATATCCAAATATTAAAGATATGTCGATTATGTTAAACATCTATGGATGCCCTTACTCTATAAGTATATTAACATACAGAAAAATAATTATTTTAGAATATTTGTTTTAAATTTTAGCTTTAATTCCTGCTTCTTATAAACAAAAATGACCAAAATTCAATACTAGAATTTAATGTAATGATTTTCTGTATGCTGATATATTTACAGCATACACGTGGTATGCTGGAGTTGCGGGTTCGAGTCCTGCTCCGGGACTATTCTTTCCTCCCAGAACGTTCTAAATTAAATAATAATTTATTTATAATTGTTAAATTTATCAAGAGATGGCGCCTAACTTCCTCCCTCTAGGTAAAATTATTTAATATTTATATATTAAATAGTAGTCGTATTATAGCTCGATATAATCCAGTAGATATTTTAAATAAATTTCAATGTTAATGAGTATTCAGACTTATTAAAATTTTTTGCCTTTGAACTGTATTATTGTTAAACTCTTGAATAATTCTATTTAAATCACTCTCGGTAAGTGTTTATCAGTGCATTTTCTGCTCTAAATTGAATATTTTAAGGCGAGTTTAACGATTTCAGTGATTAATATATTTCCATATAAAATATTTTAAAAGTTTATAATAATATAAAAATAAGAAGACAAAGGAAATCCAATGTTGCTCTATCGATGCTAAGAGTCAGATGACAGAAACTCAAAACCCGGAACAAAGACCAACGTATACAGTATAACCTTGTGGATGTATTCATCTTTGTTTCGTTTTCGTTCTTGGAAAATGTGTTTCCTTCACGTTCTAATTGTTTCTTGATATATTCTATAATTATATTTATTTACTGTTAGTTCTCTCTCTTCCGTAGTTCGGTCGTCTTCGATAATTTCGATATCATCTTTTGATTTGTTCGAAAAATCATTGATAATTTACATCCCCGCTGTCATGAATCACTTGTACAAAGCCTTTGATGACGATAGTCTAACAAAATTAAGAGTTTTCGAGTGATACAAGATGTTAAAGGAAGGCAGAGGATGAACCACGCTCTGGTATACCATCCAGGGCCCAAAGTGGCACGTGAGGAGTATCGGGCAAGTAACGTTCATGCGATTATTTGAGCATTTTTGCGTGAATAATTTAATAAATTATTAAAATTTTTTTAATTATTAACTTAGATAAGAGATGGCGCCTAATGTCTACCTCTACTACTAAATTACTTACTTTCTAATTATTAATTATTATATTCTAATTCTAATTATAGCCACATTAATAACGATCATCGTTTAACTTAGTATCGATACATTGGATTTCGGGAAGTTGACGTTTATATAAAAATAAATTATATTAATTAAGAAGTATTTCAATAAGTTATACTTGAGTGATTACAATATACTTGGAATATTCGTAAAAACTAATAATTTTTATTTCAATTTAACATATAGGCTATATGTACAAACACTTATATACGAAAGGATGTAACAAGCTGATGAATTAATTGTTAATTAAGTACAAGTCGACCCCCCTATAACACTGTTGATTTTTCCGTTTTATATGAATTCCATGTTGTACGAGTTACTTAGATTTTACAAATACGTGAGCCGTTCACAGCCCGGCACACGTATTTGTAAAATCTAAGTGACTCGTACAACATGGAATTCATATAAAATGAAATTATCAACAGTGTTATAGGGGGGGTCGGTATTAAAGAAGTAATAACGAAGTTTTTTATATCAGTGTCAACGGGAAGAAATTCCTTTATAGACCAACAAAATGATTTTTATTGTATATTAGTTATTGTTTGTAGTTTTACGGAATAAGGCAAACAAGAATTTATGACATCGTTAAACTACAGACTAACGTCAACCCATACGCGAATCGTCCTTGAAAAGACTAGTTAATTGGAATGAGTAAAGAACGTAGTATAGTTAATATAATATTCGCTTGTAAAACTGGCAAATATATAGTACCAGTTAAAGAAAATTTGTATCGAAATGAATTCATTTATTCTCTAAAGGTAAGTTTTTAAGAAATGAATTTTAGTGTAAATTTAATTATTATCGAATTATCATTTAGTTGCTACGAGTCTTGATATAACTTATAAAACATAAGGAAGTTTAATAATGAGGATGTCAAATAAACAACTTTAAAATACTTTCTATTTTCAAACTGTTTTTAAATAACTGTTTAAAAAAATTCCTATTTTATATAAAACTTTGCGGCAATTAAATGATCATTGTACGTTTAAAAAAAAAGTCAGTAAAGAATAAAACAAGGAAGTAATTTTTAAGCTTAATTTATGGCAGATAAATTTAACAAATGACAACTGGTATAAAATTAATTTTTAAATGAATAAATATATATAATTTAATTATGACAAATAAACAAATTAATGTTAATATTATATTGATAATTTCGAATAATTTAAATGAAAGGATTTCATAGATTTCAATTGTTTATTTGATTAAATAGGTATAAAGATTAAATTAAATAAAACTCAAATTAACAACTGCACATTTGTAAATTATCCCTCATACTCTATATGTTAAATTCACAATTTTAGTAACAAGCTTTATAATTATTCTCTTTTGTATTCTAATGGGGTTTATCATAATCCTGTATAATACATAGTACATAGTACATTTATATTTATAATCCGTCTAAGTGGAAGCTATCTTATTATTTTATATACATATATACACTTTATAAAAATCTATCATATGTGTATTTGGCTTAAAAGGAGAGGGAGGAATTATATAATAGAAGGAAAAATTGTGTGTAAATTCTAAATGTCATATTGGTTTCTTAAAAGATTTCAACACTAATTCAGGTTCTATATAAATGTTAAATGAATGGGTTTATTAAATAAGTATATAATAATGTATATATTGGTGTATAATGATGTGTTTTACAACTTATTTAGCCTAATTATAAAATAAACATTTATATATTATAATAAAAAAAAACTTATTTGTTTATTTCCCTGATTAATTAACTAGTCGTAATCATTAGTTCTTAAAATATTTACGTGTTTAACAGCTTAATGAATGAGTTTTTGCATAATTTGTTGAAATAAATAATTAACTATCTGATAAAATAATTTGAATCTTATAATTTTTATAGTCGCGTGTCAAAATATTATCTTAAATAAACGAGCTTTATTAATTGTTTAAAAATATCTAAAATTAGTTAGATAATTTTGAAAATTTAAAATAATAAAATAAAACAAGACAATTTTATAAAAGAAAAATTAATTTTGATTTATCGAAATCAACAAAACATGATCTTAACCTTCATCTGAAGGTCCAACTCACCTAACTTATAATTTGTCAATCAATCAGTAACAAAGAATACAATGAGAATAAAAAATTCACTTTAATATGAAGTTTAGAATTAGATTTTCATTTACATGTGTCCAATTTTAGATAACATTTATAATTTTAAAAAAGCGGTAATTTATTATAGTAATTATTAAATAAAACTTTTGGAATTTGTATTGACGGTTGGAAATTGTTTAAAGTTTGTGTTGGAATATATAATTGATGGTTGTTGTATACTTCAATGACCTTCAAAACGACTGTTTCCCTTTGAAAGGTGTACCAAATCAATCAGTTAATAAATAGTTTAATTATAAATAATTATAAAATAGCTTATAATAAAAATTTCTTAGAACGTGCGTTTGAAAACGATTATCTTTAAATACTTTTTAATTTAATTATGTTATTAAAATAAATATTTTTAATTATAATTTGAATAAAATATTACAATTATTTAAGTAGAAACTTTATTAAAAGCTGTATTAAATAATAATGAATAAATTACTTTATAACAATAAATAATTACTTAATTTATCACTCTTATTACCTGTGTCTGCATTAACAATAAATATCTTATTATTTACAATATGTTATTTAAAATACCGTGCTTTTATTATAAGGAAAATTTGGAAGTTAACCTAGAGATAATAATTCTATTGTGTTTTGTTTTTTTTGTAATAATAATTTTTCAGAAATTCTAACAGTAAATTATCAGTAATAAATTTCTAAAGAATGTTTTTAAAGTTTAGTAATAACGTAATTACAGACTCACTTGTCAGTCTTGTTTCCTTAATGTAAAAATAGAATGCAGAGTGATTATATAAGAAATTCACACATAGAAATTAAACTTAAGTTTCATTAAAATTTCCATAATATAAATTAAATAATTATTTCACAGTATATTTAGCTACATAATAAAATTCTATATAATTTTTTTTATGATATTATATTTAGACCTACTAACTTATATTTATTTTCATATTTTTATTCATACAGATTGAATATGTCAAACGTAAATGTCTATCGTTTTCTATCAAGTAAGTTTAAAATTTTAGGAAGAAAAATAAGCAGAGAAGTTACTTGGTTTATAACGATTCCGTTAATAATTACTGTCTTCTTAGCAACTGGAATTCAAAGATTAAACTTTGACTTTACTGATGACTTATATATACCTCTAGGTAGCGTTATTAATCGCTATAAATTACAATTAGAAAACATATTTCCTATGAATTATTCTGATTTTGATCCAAGCAGATTATTACAAGTTGGAAATTACGTGTCTGTTATAGTTCTAGCGGCAGACGGAAGATCCATATTCAGACAAAACATTTTTAACGAAATAGTGCAGTTAGACGTGAAAATTCATAATATTAGCGTGTATGTGGACGAAGAAATGTGGCATTATCAAGATCTGTGCTCCACCGAATCAGGAAAGTGTTTAGAAAATAAAATAATATCAATAGGCGATCGAATCAAACTCATTGAAAACGGTACACTTTATCCAAAATATCCTTCCGAGCAAAATAAAACCATCGAAAATGCCTTATCCTTGGGAGGCGTTAACGTTGACGAGAACTTGAATATTGTCTCTGCAAAAGCACTCAGATTGATCTATTTCCTCTCCAAGAAAAATAAACGCCACGCATTAATTACTAAAACATGGGAAGAAAAGTTTATTAAAATAATCGGAGAAGCAAAATTCAAAAGTATCAAAGTTGAACGAGATGCATCGATCTCCAAAGAACAATTGAAAAAAGAAAATATTTTCGTTGGCTTCAAACATATTTCTCCAGCTTCAATTTTAATTTGTATTTTTACAATAGTCACTTGCTCGTTTCCAGACTTACGTGAAAGCAAACCGTGGACGGGAATATTGTCAATAATAGCAACAGTAATGAGCGTCGTTTCTGGATTCGGCGCTTTAATATATATTGGAACTGCCATGTCTACAATTACGATAATTGTACCCTTTTTAATTTTGGGCAAGTACATTTTATTAAAGAATATTCTCTGCTGTAGAAATTGATTCTAAATAATTAAAATACGTATTATTTTTAATATTACAGGAATCGGAATCGATGACACATTTATCTTGTTATCGGCATGGAGGAAGACCGATACGAGCAAATCAGTAGAGTGGAGAATGGGAGAAGCACTGTCAGAATGCGGTGTATCCATCACGATAACATCAATTACCAATATTGTATCATTCATTGTTGGTGCATTAATCACGAGTTTACCAGTTCACGGTGTGTTTTGTATTTATATGGCAACGTGCTTGGTATTTGATTACGTATACCAAATCACGTTTATTGTAGCTGTGATGGCTTTATGGGGAAGAGCTGAAGAAAAAAATTTAAATTCTTTTATTTTCACTCCATTGGATTTAAATTCCGATTCAGGTAATTTAAATGATTTTATTTATTTATTTATTAAATGATATTACTAACAATATGTAACAAAATCACATGTCGAGAAGTAGACGTTTAGGCTGTAGCGACAATAATATATTAATTTTGTATCATTTGTTTGTAGATAAAATTTATTGGTTAATTAGATTTAAAATTATATTTTCAGAAAAGAAAACATGTACACGAAAATATTTATGCTGTGTGGAAAAGAAAGACTCCTCTAATCTGTCTGCCTGTTTAATATCATGCAACGAATATTGGAAATTATTATTACAATCAATGACAAATTATAAAATCATATCCGTTATTATTTTCTCTTATTTGGTTTATCTTAGTATAGCTGCCTGGGGTTTCACTCAATTAAGTTTCAGAGCTACATTTAATATGGGATTACTATATAATTCATATCAATATTCCTATTTTAAAGCATACCAAGACAATTTCCATCAGTATCAGTACCGACTGCAAATATTTATTATGCAAGAACTGGATTATGCAGATCCCGAAATCCAAACTAAAATTGAAAATATAACGCGGTCGATCGAAAATGATCCGCTGATTTCTGGGTCCCTCTTTACAGAGTCTTGGTTGAGAAGTTATCTTCAATTTATTAATCACAAAAATGTTGTACCCATGTTACAAAGTTTTAATTTAACCGATTCGAAAGACTTTTTATTAATTCTTCGAACGTTTTTCTTTCGTCATCCCGCAGCCAGGAGATTCAGGAAGGATGTTGTATTCGACCAAAATTATACGAAAATCGTTGCCAGTCGTTTTCTTTTCCAAACGAACATAACCAGAAATGGAAATCAATTTTACAATCGAGTAAAGAATTTGAGAGAAACATTAGAAAAATCTGAATATAGAACAATTTTATACCATCCGTTATTTTATTATTTCGATATATTGGATGTGATACCCGTAACAGTCGTTCAAACTCTGACGTTGATTAGCGTTGTGGTATTCGTAATATCCGCCATTTTCTTATCAGACGTTGTTTCTATTCTTTGCGTATTGTTGACAATATTATCAGTAATGTTTGGCGTCGTCGGTTACATGTCTCTTTGGGATGTCAGTTTTGGAATAATGTCTATTTCCATCCTAGTCATGGTTTGTGGATTTTCTGTTGATTATGCAGCGCACGTGGTTTGTGCCTACAGTTCATCGAAGGAAACGGATCCGAAGAAACGCCTGATCACTGCAGTCGGTTTAACAGGAATGCCAATTTTCCAAAGTAGTATTACAATGATTTTAGTGGTTATAGTTTTTGTAACTCGTCCTTCACTAGAATTTTTCGTTTGTATGAAAATCATAACATTAGCTTCTCTAATATCTGCGATTCATGGAATTGTTTTTGTTCCAGTAATGATTAGTGTTTTGAATTGTATATGGAATAATGTTTTCCTAAGAAAAAGTGTAGACTTTATAACTTAAAAATGGACGGCCGGATGGACGAACGATAAATGTGTTAGCCTTCCTCTCTGGAGTATCCGGGATCGAATCCGGACGAGTCGAAAACATCCGTGAATATGTCGGGGATGATCCTTTCGGATATGTCGGTTCCTGTCTCTAACCACCCGGCCGCTCCATATGGGCGGCCGTTTGGCCGTTGTGGGCCTAGCCGAATTCATAATGGGCTTGCTAAAAGAGGCCCTCTTAGTGTCCACTGGGCAGCATTAAAAAACTTAAAAATATATATAAAATATTATATTCAGTTATGTAATTTTACAGATAAAGACTTACAAATTAATTAAAATGAAGAATGAAATACATGGATAAGTGGTCTCAACGGTATTGTTTAATTAGTGAAAATTTTTTACAATTATTGACATTAACCAAACTTGCCACATTTGTAATATTAGAATTTATTTACTTTTAGTAATTTTGTATAAACAGGCCATCGGCAACATATAGTAAAGCCAAAAGAATTACAAGCAAGATGGCTGACACAGTTAAAGTGTCATTCTCTGAGAACTTGAAAGTGAATCCGAACTAGTCGAAAAACTCCAGAACATTTTAGGGTGATTCGTCCCGAATATATCTCGCCTCATTGTTCATTGTAGGCCTGACAGAACCCGCAATGTGCTTGATAAAAACGCCTGCCTAGTGCTAACAAAGCGGAGAGTTAAAAAAAAATGTGAAGATTTACAAGTAGATTTTGTGTTAACTATATACTGTATATTTGATCTAATTTTTATTTTTATAGCTTAATACTAGGATAAAATAAGTTACCATTCTTCACTAGCGACTCTTGATAATAACATCAATTCTATGTGTCAACAAAGAATGTAATCCTTTTTCCAAGATGCCACAGCGAAACACCACAATGCGAATGTCACTACCTCCAAAGTACCTCTAGTATAGCCAATATTTTTAGAATTAAAATTTAACTACAAATAGAAATAGTCACTATTAATACGGTACATAGCTAATAAGTATACGAATTTGCACGTAACTTATATCTTTACGAAAATTTCTATATTTAGACTAGCATCATCGCTATGCTGTAAAACTTTTCATTTTCTGTAACTCACTTTTTCCCTCCACAATACTGTATTACAAAATAATATTTTTTCTGTTATTTTTAATTATTTTACTTTAATGTGAAATAAATCAGTGAAATAAGCCATTCATATTAAAATATAAGTATTGTACAATAACACATTTATTCTTAATTAAACTAATTATCTAAATATATAAAATCGCTTGTCCTGACTGACTGGCTGAATGACTCACTCACTCACTTACTGATTCATCATCGCCCAGAGCAGACCGCTTAACCTAGAGGTGAAATTTTGTAGACAGTTAGGGTACGTCATGCAAACGCACACTAAGAAGGGATTTTTCAAAATTCCCCCATGGAGGGAGAGGGGGAGGATTAAGGCTTAACAGGAACAAGGGCTTCTACTGTACTATTTTAGATGCGATTTTTCGTTTTCAACTACGTTTAATTTTCATTGAGTACTTAGATGTATTAAACTGATAACATTTCAGACATTGTTATAAATATTTTTATATATTTCGATTTTTTAACCAAATGTTCGAACCGTTTTAAATTTGAATTTCTTTTTGCATATTGGTTCGATTATAGAACGATTGTAAACGTTCCAGAAAATGGGTCAAATTGAAAATACAGACAGTACAGTACACGGAATATTGTGTAGTCGACTCAGATGGAAAGCTATCAATACGAGTTAAGTTTTTGTCACAATGTGTATTTATATTAAAACGTGATTGCTTAGGACACTAAACAACCTTTCACTTGTTTTTAAAACGAATATTGCATTTAGTTATCGTAAACGTTCTAATAGATTTTCAAAGTTAAACTACTCCACTACTAAACTTTCGAATTTTTCAACTTTTAAGTTTGTACAGCAAATAATTTAATATTTTCTTTTATATTAATGAAAGCGAATATGTCAAATTTTATAATTAACGTGACGTCATCGGCCGAATGTCTTTCACGACAACAATTATGCAACAACGAACTTCTTCGATAATTGTTAACGAGTCAACAATTCAAATTCCATTGTTCTTTGTTTGCATCAAGGCGATATTTTCGTGTTCCTGGTATTTTCGAAGAAATAATAGCGAGAAATTACAGAACGATGGAGGGAAGAGGAAAATACGGTATTTTAGTATAAGAAACAGAGAATTCAAACAAAGAACAATGGGCTTTTAATTGTTTATTCGTATGTATATGGGAATATATATATTAAGTAAATGTAAATGCAGTACTTAAATATAAAGTATTGCTATCAAATATAAATATAATTGCTAATTAAATTAGAATTGATTAGAATTAGAAATAAAAATTGAAATTAATTAGAATTAAATATCAATATTTTATATCTATGATTATATATTATATTATATGGGGGTCATTCAAATGAAACCCGACCAATGGATATATCAAAGCGCGGAATGTGTCCATTTGAAATGTAGGTGAAAACACTAGGCTCACATTGCAGTGTTATGTGAATCTACAAAGAAGCTGCGTTCGTTTAGCCCGTCAGGCAGATACTCCGTCCAACTTTCAAGCATGGATGAGTCAATAATTGAGCTGATGGAGCCACCATAAATGCTGCTCGGTACGTGGAAACTTTAAAATCTCTGCCATCTTTCATCAAGTTTAAGCCGCCTGGTCTGCTTTCTCAAGGGTCGTCGTCCTTCATCACAACGTTCACCCTGAATCCCTTGTGAAATTCAAGTGGGAAATACTCTAGTATCCTGACTTGTCTCTGTGCGATTTCAACTTTCTCGACCAGCTTAAGTATAATGTATGATTAAAACTTACACCTGAAAAGGTGTAAGTTTTAATCATACATTATACATACAAGGTCTTAATTGGCGCACACAACTTATTTTGCAATAAGTGAAGTAATTTCATTAAAGATTTCTTAATACATTTGACAGTATCCAGGAGTTTTATACATAATCACATGCATATCACAAGATAGAAACAGACAATATCTTACACTATTCTTTTTAAACTGCGTTACATACTGCATTGCAGTGTTGTACTATACTAATTTACATATTATGAAGACTGTTATTATTAATATTAACAATAGGATAACTTTTATAAATAATTACATCGATATTAATGTGTATTGTGTATATTATAATAATTTCATCCAGTTTTCGTTTATTTTTACACAATTTTTGTTAATACAATTTTTGGCTTTTAAAATTGAGACACTTTCTTTAAATCTTCTATTATATATGTTTTTCTCTTTGTATAGGATTTTTACATTATTTTTATCTATATTACAGTCATTTATTAAACAATGGTCATGAAAAACAAGAGTTTAGTCGATTATATTTGAGATCAGCAATATGTTCTTTTACACGTATATTCAGTTTTCGCTTAGTTTCTCCTATATAGTAGTTGTATTACAGATGCAAGGTATCTTATACACAACGTTCTTTGTTTCTTGTTCTTTATTATCTATTTTATTAGATTTTGCCAGTCTTATTTTATTTTCTAATTTTTCGTATTTCGGGGCTAGTTTTGCATTTATTTTCTGTAAGTCTTTGTTAATATTCTCATATAGTCCTTTTATATATAGAAAACTGATGTATTTTGTATCTGTATTTAGCTTTTTTGATTTATTATTATTATTCATTTTACTATTTATTTTGTTTTCCCAGCGATTTATTAAACTATTAGGGTATCCATTGAAAACAAATTTCTTTTTTAGTTCTTTTATGTAAACATTTACATCAGTAAGATTGCTAGTTCTTGTCTAGTAGGTGTCACATATATAGTCCACTCCAATGGCCATGGGCACCCATGGCCAGTGGAGTGGACTATATATGTGACTGTCCACTCCAGTGGCCATGGGTGTCCAGTGGCCCACATATATGAGGATAAAACCCGACCAGTGTATATATCAAAGCGCGGAATGTGTCCATTTGAAATGTAGGTGGAAACACTAGGATCACATTGCAGTGTTATGTGAATCTACAAAGAAGCTGCGTTTGTTTAGCCCGTCAGGCAGATACTCCATCCAACTTTCAATCATGGATGAGTCAATAATTGAGCTGATGGAACCACCATAAATGCTGCTCGGTACGTGGAAACTTTAAAATCTCTGCGATCTTTCATCAAGTCCAAGCCGCCTGGTCTGCTTTCTCAAGGGTCGTCGTCCTTCATCACAACGTGGGCGGAGATCCACCAATAGGTATAACAGTATTCGACGACGGCACTGTCGGCCGTCGTCGAATGCATCGTTAATGCTAGCCACCATCTTTTTATATACAGTTGTACAGTACATGAGTTCGTGCATCACGTGCTAGGTACTTTTCAACTTATGCACTAGCACGTTCTGTGTGCTACAAAATAATGATAATTTTCTAGTATATATTTTCAATAGTGTATTTTAATATACAATATAGTTTTAATTATTTTATTCGTTGCTATTTTTATTTTGAATTGACAAATCTGGATTGAAAATGCCTTTTACTTTTAATAGAAATATTTGACTTAAAAATTGGGTGTTTTATTATCGATTTTAAGTTACCGAATTAATCGAACCGCAACGAATATCCAGTTTTATTCCCCGATTGTTATTCTGTCGAGCAATCGGGGTCAGTTTCTGGAAAACAAAAAACTACCACAAAATGGGTGTCGCCTTGACGTGGCTTTGTGGCTTAACGTGTGAAAATCTTATCGAAGATCTAAAGATAATGTTTTCCACGGACTAAGTACACCCGACAGAAATTTCACAAGAATTTTCATGCAGGTTTTGTGAAACGATGTTTTGTCACTCTCTTAAAAATCACACAGAAAGACACAGCATTAAATGCGTTGACTCTATCGCTTTATATAGTAAAAATAAACACAAGCTAAAATTAATATAAAATATACTGTCCTAATAGGAGAAGAAAATCAGTAATATATGATACGTCCTGTAAAAAGTTTGACATTCGGATGGAATAGCCACTGTGCCAAATGAATTCTGTTACAAAAAACCGAAAAAATATCCCAATTTGGCGTGAAGTAGCCAAATCTGGCTACAAAGAAATAGCTTTTTAAAAGCCAACCTAATCCACTGCAGGCATACGATCCCATAATAAGCATAGAAAAACGATCTTCGTAGTGAACACAGGGCAAGAAGTGAGAAAAATGAAAAAGAAAATTTAATAAATTGAAAAAAAACACCAAAATGAATTAAATTCATTCATTTTTATTTGATATTATTAATTCATTAAGTGAAATACGACTTTTTCATTATTAACTCTTTTCGTCTTATGACAACTAAGATGACTTTTTCCCCCACACCTATCGCGGGTATGGCCAAGCCCACAAAGGGAACGTCTGGGCAGTGAAGATTTTGGATCTGATATATTTGAAAGTCTGTCCAACCTATATCAGACTGCTAATAAAAATTTATGGTTGATCGTCCTAATTTAATCCCGGATTTCCCAGAGCGGAAGCTGATGCCTTAACTCCCTCCGTTCCGGAGAAAATTTTTTGAACCAAAATTCGTTCTTTAGGACTACAGTTAACACATAGGACATATAGGATCTTATAGGACTACAATTTTTTTTCAAATTGCAGCCCAACAAATTGATAGACGTATTTCTGATGATGAATTGCCAGGTGCCAACAGCGAAAAATATGGATGATGAAATACATCAAGATGCATTTAATCTTTACTGTAGTTAACGATCCTACAAATGAATTAAATTAGTAATAAGAATAATTAAATTTAAAATAAACATGTTAATATACAAACCCATAAAATATTTTTTTATTTAGTCACAACGATTTTATTTTCTGACGACTCTTGCGAAGACATCAGCATAGATCGTTGAGCTGTAAGAAATTCAATTTATAAACTATTATTGTGATTACATTATGATAATTTATGATGTAAATAGTTTAGTACTTAATTAATTAAAAATTAATTTATTATAAGTTATTAAAAGTTGATTCGTATATTGAATTTTATAATTTTAAGTTAAAAATAAGTATAATCTGTCTATGAAAAGAATCAACTTGGGTATTAGTACCAATGAGGATCAGCCATTGATTGCTTAGTTGTGGCATGTTACTTCAGGTTTCTTCCTCATTTGTTAAATATGTCACCGCCATTATAAACAGTGTTATGGAAGCTTTACGTTCTTATATTCGTTTACGAGGAAGTTAACTATAGTAGTTGTTAAATGCATGATTCTTTACAGTTAATGCAGGCTTTAAAAAATTAACACAATTAATGGAAAAGTCGTTCTGCATTGTATTGGGAGAAAATAAAATAAAATTCACACATTGCCTGACAAATTAAAAGAAAAGTGCTGACATCATGTGCTAATTAGTCTAACTGAAGCAAAATCACGCGTGACGTTATTCTCAAGTCGATTCTTTCCATAGACAGACTAAAACTTCTGACTGTAAAAATGTTATGGGTATGGGCTTTGAAGCGCCAAGTTTATCTTTACCAAAGAAAAAGTTTTATGAAAAATTTTGACTGTGGTCTAAATTATAATAAGTTTTTACTTAATGCAATTTTTTTCGCTGTTTCGAACGCTTTCAATATTTATCTGTAATTGTCATGAGTTGAGCACTAAATATACAAGTGTCCAATGATCCGAGGATATTAGGCATGAGCTTGCTCTTACTCTTGGCCAAAGGGATATCAACTGGCCATGTGATCTTCATCTTCTTCTTAATGATCGTGACAACCACAAGGTATTCAAAAACGTCAGTCATAAATATCACATGCGTTCACCCGCACACTAATGTCTATGTCATCATTGCAATATCATCATTTGCTCACTGCCATTGTTTGTCTTTATCACTTCTCGTTATCTGCTGTCTGTTATCTGTGTACTGTATATATCATTTTCTTTCTTCATCTATAGTTTAAGTTGTATTATTTTTTTTAACTTTCTTCGTACATGTTGTAGGTCTTAATAATTAATATTTAATTCTACTCTTATGCTAATTATCATGTTAGTTGGTTTTTATATCTGTCATCTTTTCATCTGTTCACACCAATTTCATTAAAATTGTTATATTTTTTATTCTATATTCTCTCTGTAATTATTTGTGTCTGTATGCTTGGTAATTTGTGTAACACTGTTCTTAACCTGATTATGCTCGGTGGTATTGGGGAATAAATAAAGTATATNTCTGAGCATTTTTCTGCATTATTTTCAGATTCATGCTTTACCTTTTGCAAAAAGTGTATGTAATTTTAGATTGCTTGCTTCTAGTTAAAAGATCTTTATAAATTTCTTTATATGGTGCTAAACACTTATGGAATAAGGGAAAAACATCTGGCAACACCAGAAGCAGAAGCGTTGAGATATGGCAAAATTGAAACAATTTTCGCGAAGGACCATGTGCATGGAGAAGAGAAAAGAAAATTTACACATTGAAGTACTAATAGTTCACGAAAATAATAATTTTCGTGAACTATTAGTACTTAAGTATGTAAAAGTTTATTACATTTCATGTTGTACGAGGGTTTTTTCCATTTCTCGAACCGTGTCAGAGTGGATCCGTGTTATACGGGGGATGGTACCAGTTCTCGAACCGTGTTAGAGTGAATCCGTGCTATAGAAGTGCCGTGTTATACAGGGGTTACCTGTACTTATTAAAATTGTTATTTATTTGTTACTATGGACTCCGAGTGAGTCACTTCCTCGTCTCTCTCCCCACCTCTAATCCGAATTCAACCGCTCACCCGCTACCATTCGCGTGACGTAACGTCGCGATTTCCGAGTCCAGCGATACTCGGTGTTGTCACATCCTGACGTGGTGTCAAAGAGATACCGACCCTACGGTCACAGAAGCTTTACGTTCTTATATTCGTTTACGAGGAAGTTCGCTATAGTAGTTGTTAAATGCATAATTCTTTACAGTTAATGCAGGCTTTAAAAAATTAACACAATTAATGGAAAAGTCGTTCTGCCATGTAGAGGGATAAAATAAAATTCACACATTGCCTGACAAATTAAGAGAAAAGTGCTGACATCATGTACTAATTAGTCTAACTGAAGCAAAATCACGCGTGACGTTATTCTCAAGTCGATTCTTTCCATAGACTGTAAAACTTCTGACTAAAAATCTTATTGGTATGGGCTTTGAAGCGCCAAGTTTATCTTTACCAAAGAAAAAGTTCTATGAAAAATTTTGACTGTGATCTAAATTATAATAAGTTTTTACTTAATGCAATTTTTTTTCGCTGTTTCGAACGCTTTCAATATTCATCTGTAATTACCATGACGGAGTTCAGCACTACATATATAACTGTCCAATGATCCGAGGATATTAGGCCCTTACTCTTGGCCAAAGGGGTATCAACTTCCCATGTTATCTTCATCTTCTTCTTAATGATCGCGACAATCACAAGGTATTCAAAAACTTCAGTCGTAAATATCACATGCGTTCATCCACACACTAATGTCTATGTCATCATTGCAGTATCATTATTTGCTTACTGCCATTGTTTGTCTGTATCACTTCTCGTTATCTGCTGTCTGTTATCTATGTACTGTATATATCATTTTCTTTCTTCATCTATAGTTTAAGTTGAATTATTTTTTTTAACTTTCTTCGTACATGTTGTAGGTCTTAATAATTAATATTTAATTCTACTCTTATGCTAATTATCATGTTAGTTGGTTTCTATATCTGTCATCTTTTCATCTGTTCACACCAATTTCACTAAAATTGTCATATTTCTTATTAGTAATTATTTGTGTCTGTATTTGTTAATTTGTGTAACACTGTTCTTAACCTGATTATACTCGGTGGTATTGGGGAATAAATAAAGTACAGTATATAGCCTATATATGCAGGGGAGGGCAGGGCTAGTTGTGACAGTTTTTGCTATTTTCTACATAGTGTATATAGTGTGTCTACTAGCTGCACTTCTAAAACAAAATTATATGCACTGTATACTTGATTGTTTTAAGGAAATAATAAAGCTGTTAGTAATAAACCACGGAATCAGCGCCAATCTCTGGATCCACTCCTCTTATTTCACATACTGTAAAATTTTTTCTGTCGGCTTCATTGTAGGCCTGGACGTATGTGTGTATGTGTAAACCAAATGTGTATGATTAAAAACGTCCCAAGACAAATAGGAATGGAAAACAAGGCCATAAAGATAAAGTGTGGATGTCAGCATCTCTAGCCCCAATATGCTTGAAGTGCTGAGCCTTCTGGAATGCATAGATGGGTTGATTACCTGACAACTCTTCTGTTCTGTGAAGATTTCTTGCAAGATTTGTTTCTTCATAAGTTGATCATTTGTGGGTTATTATTAGCAATAACGAGCATAATTCAGATTTACTTTACTTTATAATATTACGAATTTTTGAATTTAAAAAAATATCTCTTCTCTTATACCCAAGATAATAAACGATTGTAGAATGTTAAGTTTTATTTATATACGGCAACGCGACACATGAACTATCTGCCGAGGGGAATGTCTTCCGAGAGGTTTTATATGGGAAACTGGCTATTATTTAGGTGTTACAAATGTGAAGAAAACCCAGAAAATTCCACGTAACCGACTATTTGGCAAGGTGTGAACCCACGACAAACTACGAGTGTTCAATAATTTTATTCTCTCGGCCACTGGTGACCGAGGTGAGCAGGATTGTTGGGATAAAGCAACGCAATATATAAGCTATCTGTCTAGAAGGGAGTGCACCCCGGAACGACTTTAATGGGAATTGGCCTTTATTCAAGTACTTTCTGGGAAACTAACCGCTATTGATGCATTTCTCCTGTACATCATACTTTTCCTATAACAACAGACTTCTTCTGGACATATAGGCTATCTAATTCCCTTCAGGGGGAAATATTTAAATTAAAATAACATGACTTCCGATCTGTATAGGTCGTTCTCATATAGTTAATCGAAGCCTACTGCCACTAAGGTTTTACTTCTCCTCTCGTCTTTCATCTATCTAACTTCGTTCTCGAAATATAGGAAACACAGACGGATGACAGTAGAAGTTTACACATTTATAATTTTCTCATTTTGCAACCCAAAAAAGTATCTGAACACATTCAGTATCTAGACTTAGTGCATTGTACTTTCGTGGTAAAAGCAGAAAACAGTGACAGATAGTCTGACAAGAAGATGCGCCGGTGCCTATTTCGGCCCATTACTCAACATAACATACTGTAGTTCGTTTGATTCTCAGCAATTCTCATCATTCTCAGTGGTAGGTGTTATATAACAATTACTATGGTTGTCGAAATGCTGAATATAAATGGGGTTTGCTTGCAAAATCCGCGCGGGCAAAGCCACGAGTAACAGCTAGTTCCTAAATAAACTGAAAGCTGAAATGTTCCAGTTGTAAGCTTGTCTACAACTGATAAAATGACATTTTGTAAGCTCACTTGATAATGTTAAATTTATTAAAATTAATTTTAAGAATGTTTAATTTATTAATTTTAATGATGCAACATTTTTCAAATTTTAATAAAAACAAATTTTCATTAATCTTTCATAAATTTTAATTTTTCTTTTAACAAAATACAATTAACAATAATTAATATTAAATATTGCAAATTCCTTATTTGATAAATTTGAAAGTTGATTATATAATTACTTTGATAAGTTATAAAAAGAAAAAAAACTTAAATTAATATCATACGCATAAAATATTTTAATCTTCCAATAAATATTAAAACACACTTTAAACAGC
Source organism: Centruroides sculpturatus (assembly GCF_000671375.1). Lineage (NCBI taxonomy): Eukaryota > Metazoa > Arthropoda > Arachnida > Scorpiones > Buthidae > Centruroides > Centruroides sculpturatus. The sequence goes on from NW_019384841.1 coordinate 269,556, forward strand.
ATGCTAAATGACGAAAAATATTTTAACTCCCAAAGAAAAAATTTTAAGTTTAGATAACTAAAAACTAAAAGAAGAAAAAAGAATTGATTTTATAGCTTTGTCGACGTTGCAAAGGCTGCTGATGCTACCACCACAAAAAATATCAAAGTAGGCCAAATAATGTAACCTAAAATAAAATTACTTTCATTAATAAAAAGTAATTGCAAAAAATCTATCATATACTTTAATACATCATTTCTAGCACACCTTTTCCTGCACCAGAATCTGGAAACTCATAGTCTTCAAAAACCAATTCCGTAGTCATGGAATCACCGGTCTTGTTACCTGTCATTCTAGTGCTGGTCATGGCATTAGAAGTTGCGTTTTCAGGTTCTGCATATTCAAATTCAATAGGTGTTTCTGTATTTTTTGGTGTTTTTGTAGTTGCTGCAAAGTCGACTCTCAATGCCGATTCGTTCTGGAACTGTCCATTTATAAATGAACCAGGATTAACAGCTGTTGGTGTTTCATTATTATTCTTCGTGAATTGTGGTTCTTCATGTTTTTGTTTAATTACAAATTCTTCCCTTCTTTCATCGCAACTGGAATTATTTGAATGCTCCTCGAAGTTTCCTTAGAAAAAGTTGTATGTGAATAGTATTTAAAATTTTACTCAGTTTATTATACATAGAAATTTTAAACTGAACTACTATTACTTATTCCGATTATTTTAACTTAAAATAATAATTTATCTACCTGAATTCTAATATATAAATTACAATCAATTTAATTTCTCAAAATATTGTGCGTCGTATGAATGCATATAAGGATTACATTATTCACATAACCGATTTTCAATCTAATCTCCAAAATCAAAACACCAATCTGTCGGTAATACTGGAATTATTGACTTACTGATAGTGCTAGTATAATAACTGTTTTCCCGAACATTAATATTGGTTTTTCGGTATTTTGCTCATTTTGAAAATATATTTTTCAACTTTTTTATAAAAACAATTATATAACATATTATACACAAAGTGTTAAAACAGATAAACTAATTTATCACTTTTTAACCTACTTTATCGTGTAATGGACTTCCGGCATTAACGGCGGGCTCCTTGCCCGAATTAGTCTGTTAAATCTAGATTTTATTGTATTTGCATAACCGGAAATTTGAGAAAGACAATTTGTTGGAGCAGCTACAGAACGTCTCAATTTCAGAGAAAAATAAGACAAGCACAGCCATAACACCTACTGTATTATTACAACACCTGAGCAAAACAAATGAATCGACAATGGAAACCGAGATGAAGAATACCATTCAAGTCAGTCACACGAGTAAAGATTTCGCACCTGATGCTCTTACCAAAAGTGATGAAAGTAGAATCTGAGCAACGGGTTCTCTCTCTTGAAATTCCACGTAGAAATACAAGAAATAGAGAGGTTGCGGTCGTCGTATTCAGCCAAAAACGTGAACGGCGGATGGTCGAGCGTCGCCATCTGGCAATTCTAGACGGTCGATAATGGCATTCGCTACGTCTAGCATGGCGAGTTGAAGATCGGTTTAAACTTTATTTTTTTTGTGTGTGTTTGGGGTTAAAATTATGACGTATTTTATTAAAATAATGATTATTTAAGCATTTACGAATAATATTGTAAAGAAACAGACGATATTAATCAAGAAATTATTTATTCAATTTTTAGCAAGTGAATTGAAGTACAGTACATATAGAATTTACATATATTTGCCTTCCGTAATAGCTTATCTTAAGGTAGGTTTGTTCTTCCTCGGCATCTTCTACCATCAACAGCGTAATACGTTTGTAAATTTTCTAAAAATTAATTTTCCGAGCTGCTTTTGAATTTACATAAGCCCACTATTTCCCTCGACAAAAGTATGACGAAGTCCTATCGCCCGATCGTACGGTAGGAGACATCACGCTAATTAAAAATAATTATTTAGTGTTATGAAACATCCTATGAACACTTTAAAATAGTTTGTTTATTTACCTTCGCTGGTAACCCTTGGTGTTAAATATATCCGCCACTTTTTCAACAAATTTCTCGTGAGTCAATGCGCGACGTTCACCGAGTAAAGTGATGTTGTAAACGTGCGCTGCAACGATTTTTTTCTTGGAGTTAACACGTAAACCGTGTACTTCTGCTTAACGTTTGTACTTGGGCCGCGATCTCTCTAATAAAAGTCTAAAAAAGAAACTCAGCACAGTCACACATAAGGATGCTATCAAAAAACGAGAAATGACCCTATTTGAAACTGCGGGTTCCGGGGATTTCATGTACAACTCGCATTTAATTATTTACTTTCTATTATTTCTACTAGTGACGAGATGGAAAGAGTCTTTTCTATAGAAGGATGGCGTGTACAAAAATAATGTCATGTTGTGAGGATAATATGCATAACATATGCTCTTTTTACGTCCATATCTAAAGATCTACGCGGTCCAAAAAAATAAAAATAAAATAATAATAACTTAAACTTGAATCACTGATTTTGTTGATGGTTTTTGAATATCCATTCAATTATTCGCTTAGCAAAAAATATTTTTTTAATTGCTGTATTTAATAATGTATTAAATACTTTTCTTTATGTTTGTTTTGTTAAGTTATGGCAACGCAACACTTGGGCGATCTGCCTAGGGGGATGTCTTCCGGGAAGTCTTTTTTAAGGGAAACGTTTTAGGCGTTACAGACGTGGAGAAAACCCGAAAATTCACATGGCCAGCCCGTCCGAGCGAGGCGCGAAGACCGCTTGGCCACTGGTGAGCGCAACTTTCCTTTATACATTATTTATTAGTTTTTAAAAGTTTTATTTAGACAAAAACAGCATCTTAACGAATTATATATTTTACAAGAAACGAAAATACCTCGAATTTATACTGAAAATTTCGATTAGACAAGTGAGGAAATATTTCATTACACGAGAAACTCGACAGGATATGGGAAATATTTAAAATTACATTTATGGAGAAAAATAAAAGTTTAAAACAGAAAATAACAGGAATATAAAACATGATTTATATTCTTTTAATGCTATTAAATTGTATCTGAAGAAGCCCATTAATAAACACACGAAACTGATCAACACTTTCATTTATCACTTATTTCTTGATATTTAGAACTTCGTGCTATTTTGTCATCTGAATTAGTTTATAAGTTTAAATAAGTGTTAAATTTAAATTCCGTTAGTTTTAACTATTACCGACTTATTAGTTTGCTATAATTCTTCGCTATTAAGTAGTAAAGCTTAACTAAAGCTTCTACAAAATAGATATAAATCGATTTAACTTTTTGTTTTTATGTTGTCTACTGTACTTGGACCTTGTTTATAAATAGAGGATTATTATACTGGTGTAATTTCTGATTAGCAATGAGACGACTCTTAGTCAAAAGTCGATATCTCAATATTTCAAGACATTTTTTTGTGAAATCTTACAATTAAATATATGCAATCTTTTTTCATGGCGCGTGTTTTTCTGACACATTTTTCTAGATTATCAAACGTTTAAGATAAGAAATAATTTCGAGTGTTTCAAGTAAAATTGATTTATAGTTCTAATTATAAAAATATTTATTTAATATTAAATTTAGTGTTGATCATTTACAGTGCAATAATATATATAGTACTTACTACAGAAACCACAGGTTTTTCTGCAAGGATGTTTTTCTTCCGAGTCAAAAATTTCGCAAGATTCATATGTACAATTCCTATTTTCATCTTGACAAACTTCTAAAATACATAAATACTCGATTATATTATGATTTATAATTTAAAAATTCTTATAGTCATTAGATTGTTAAAAATATTAATAAACTATGGGATGGAAATAGTAGAGAAAACAAAATTTAATCTTATTATAAGGTCTAATATAAAATATCTATTAACTGTTGTAATAAAAGTATAAATTATCATCGCAATATTAACTTAATTTTTCAAAATATTGTGTAATTTGTGAGCTTATATAAAAAGTTTATTAGAACGTAAATTAATATTTACATTGCTTATTAATACTGTTTAACATTTACAAATAGATATTAAATTAAATTTTAACATTAATTCACTCATATTACACAAATATCTTTAATATTAACGATTTATATTTTTATAATAATAAATTCTTATTGTATAAACTTACTAGAACAGTCAAACGAATCCCATCCATTTTTACATTGACATTTGCAATTCGAAGTATCCAGTACTCCACAATTATGACAATATAAGTTGCACTCTGTAAGAAAAACATGTTTAAAAGTTTAGAAATATTCTTAAAAATTCCTAAATTTGTATAAATTTTATTAAAACTTACTGCAACTCAAGTTGTATTTCATACACAAATCTTTATTCACTAGACAAAAAAATTAAAGAAAAATTCTACATTAAAAAATATATTTTAATTATTTATTTACGTACAATAATAACTTTAGTTTTTAAATATTTTTATCAATTGTTATCATATATAGACCTAAATTTTTAGACGTATCTGGCTTCAGCGGTCAGAATTCATCCGTTCTCGCGAACGAGATTCGGGGAGGAGATGTTAAAACATGTTATAAAATAGATCCACATATCGAAAGATAATTGCATGCCTTTAAAGTGGTGGCCTGGCCATCTCACAAGAAAATGTCATTTGAATTTTACAAAATAATTTAATTAATAATAAAAAAATTAAGATTAAAATTAAAATTTTGTGTTTTAAATTTTGTAATAACGGAAACTAAAGAGAAAAAATAATAAAAAGAAAAAAAACTATTATTCACACAAGACGATCCATAAATCCACAAATCATTCGTTTATTATATACGGCTATTTCTACTATGCCATTTAACCATTTAACTCTGTTAATGGAAATTATAATGGTATTTTGTCACGAAAGAGTGGGCAATATCATCTTTCAATATGACGAATTTTATAACAGAACCTCAGCAAAATGTTTCTCATCAAATGCGACTTCTCCTATCACTATAAATTAAAAAAAAACACTGCAAAACTCCTTTTTCTACTGTACATAATTTAATTAAAAAACTTACAATTTGTTTTGCAGTATTTTTTAACAACAACCAAGCTTTATATAATTGCTAAGTTCAACCGAAAATCAGTAAATATGTATATAGAACTTTTTACAAAAAATTTCATAATAAGATGAACAATAAGATAAAAAAAACTTTCTTAAATAAATTTTGCGTTGTTAAATATCAAAAAGTCCGTTAATTAGCACCTGATACTAAAAATAGGCAATTCATGGAATCGAAATCAAGTTTATTTCTATTAATGAATGTATTACATCAAATTTATAATTGTATATGCTATCCTATGATAATGATATAAAATTAAAGCGATAGACCTATTTAATTGTATGTTTTATTTTGAATTTTCAAACAGTGTGCTAATAATTATTCAATAATTTTGTAATTTATGGAAATTACAAATTTATTAATTTTTGTTAAGTCGTATGTTTTTGAACACGGGAGGGCGTAAGTATCAAGAAGAAAATAGCGGGAATATTGTAGTTTTTGCCCACCATAACGAACCTATTAAACATTAATTTTTTTTTTTAAATTGGAATTGTTCTTTGTATATTCTACAAAAGACCCGACAACTTATTAACTGGTTCGTAAATTGTAGTTTTATTTTGCCTGCAATAATTTTCAGGGAAATTTTTTGTATGTTCTTAGGAAATTTTGGATTCTGAAAATATTTTGCACCACTCCTGCCTGGCTGTAATAGTTTGTAAATTTTAAAAGCTAGCTAAATATTTTATAGTCAATTATTCAAATTTAATCGAATCTATTTCCTTAAATATAAATTATAATCATCACAGATAACATAGCAATAGCAATGTTCTTTGTACTGTATTTGACATTTTATGGCCAAAAAAAAAACACTTTTATGTACATTTGAATTATGTGAGAATGAGTCAAATGAAAACTTTTAAAAGTGTGATAAAAATTCTGAACATCGTACCGACGTCATATTAACAGTATAAAGATGCTCACCCCAACTAGAGCTGATAAGCAGCGTCTGTCATCCTATTTTTTGAAGAGTGAATGAATGAAACCTATCTTAGTTTATTTACAAATGAATATTCAGTAGAATGGTTTATTCTGTTACTCCAGAAAATGTTTAAGTGAAGTAGAAAGTCGGAAATGACATTAGTTAATTGACAGATGTTTCTTGACCCGGTCGGGAACACCGAATGGTGAGTGACATCATAATCGATTGCAAAAGTTGAATTCATCGAGTGATGATTAATATTACAACTGCACTTCTTGAATTCAGTAATGATATGTTCCTGTTCCCGTTGTAAACTGTTGTAAACTGGATCATATCATGACTGATTGTAAACTGTATCATATCATATCATGTTGTAAACTGGATCATATCATGACTGATGCAAGGTAGGTGCAAAGGCAGTTGATGGATTCCGGAATTGGAACACCAATGGATGTAAATAATATTTTGACACATTGTTGCAGAAGGAGACAGTTTCCTAGCCAGAAATGTTACTGGAAATGAAACATGGAATTTACTATCACTAACACGAAACGAAGAGAGCGAGCAAGGAATAGTGCTATTCCTCCTGATCAAAATCGAAGTTTCGAACGCAATGATTTGCAAAATAGGTTGAGGAACGAACAAGACGTCATTTTGGAATATTACATTATATAAAAACTACCACTCTGATCACCAGTGCCAAGTACTCAGATATTCTCATAAACCGTTTTCGACATGCAATTAAAACCAATTCTGAAAAGCATCTTTTAGCAATGTAACAATGTTCGGCCACATACCACCGTGCAACGGTTGAAACAGTCGAGGACTTGATAAAAACTGAAAATGGTAATAGCTGAAAAGGTTTTCAGGCGGACGAAGAGCTGAAACAGGTAATTCATGAGTGGTTGTGCATACAAGATGATTTTTCTGAAGAGGAATACAGTTGACTCCCCTAAAACAAGGTAGATACGTTCCGAGTTTTATGAATCCAGCTTTTACGAGCCCAGTCAATCACAGCCCGGCACATATGCAGTTTACGGACTACGGCTGTTTGAAAGGTCTTCCATAAAATTAATCGATTCTAGACTAATTCGACTCAACATTTCCAAAATACGTATAATTTTTGGGAATAATCCATATAAACTATGCTATAAACAAAAAATTGTAGGATTATTTACCGAATGTGCACCGTTCGACTACGCCGTTGCTTAAGCTTGTTTTCGTCGTGGAGATTGTCATCGAATGGCGCTCGCGTGCTTCCTTATAAATTATTTTTTTTGCGAAAAATTCGCTGAACTTTAGAGACATCATTAATTTAAATATAATTTTTACGGACGTTAAATAATAAATGGTTTTTAGTAGGTCCGTTGCTCATTTAAACTCAACGGTTTGTGCAATCCTGTCGCGACACGAGTCGGCGATGACGTTTTACCGAATTATAGGAGTTTTTTTGCATGTTTGTACGAATACTGTCGCAATTTTTTCGCCGTGGTATAGAAATTCGAACTATAGGAATTCGTGTTATAAAGGGGTCGACTGTATTTATTGCTGAAACGAAGTTGAAAATTATAGCTAAGCAAAAACATTCAAGTAAAAAAAACTACTGAAAGTTGTGGCATAAGAATAGTTATTTCCGATTTACAGTAAGGCTCAACACGAAAGTAAAGTGCCCATTACACAGACTACAGCTACATAAGATTTTATATTGAACAAAGTTGCCATAATAATAAATAATATAAATAATAAGGCAAATTAATAAATGTCAATATTTTAAAATAATTCTAAATATTCCAAATCTGTTTAAAATATTAAAATTTATCTTGAAATGTATTTTCTATTTTAATTCTGTGCTTTTACTTAAATTAATTAAAGAATTATTTGGTTATCATATGATAAGTTACTCGATCGGTAATTCTATATTTATGAAAATATTTGTACACTATATTTCGTAGTCTATCAAAATATTACTCACATTCATATCCGAAGCAATTATTTTCAAAGAATAAAGCAGGAAAATCGCAAAAGTTTCTCTTTCGCATTCAAAAATCGCTTACTTACAACAAATAAACTAAAACAATGGAAAAGTGTATTATTGCATTTTTCCATGTCATTTACACGTGACAATGAAAGGGATAAAGTGAAATTAACTAATTTTTTTGGTGTTCGATGCATATTTATTGGCTTATTTTCGTTTCATCCATTATTATTTTTTAAAAACTCTTTCTATCATGTAAAAACAGACATGAAACTTTTTTAAAAGGTCTATTATAAATTTACATAAACTTAGAATGGAACGCTCCTATTGGCGTTCTAGGCATTCCGTTACAGATTTCAGATATACAAACAGAAAAAAAATTGTTGTCAAATTTTGTAATAAGCATTTTTTAAAAAACCGACAAAATATACTTCACTGTATATTCTGTGTAGTATTTCATAAATTTTTTTTAAAAAATTAACGTAAGATCTTATATAACCCTTATAATATCAGAAGATGTTCGACTGGTTGGTGGCTCGTAGGAGCGCGGCAGTCACCTTCGGGTTCCAGGCCCGAAGGTTGTGGGTTCGATCCTATGTATGGGATCCCTTATATAATAAATTATTTTTTTCGATTTTATTAAACTATGATTTTTAATTAATTATCGGAATTTTTATATTCATTATATTTGAAAAATATTTTCAAATATAAGAACAATTAGATTAATTAATTTATTTATAATTATTAATGCTAATACGAGATGGCGCCTAACGCTTTCCTCGAAGGCCAAATTGGTTAAGTAATTCATCTAGTAATTAGCCCTAAATTAGCCCGATAAAATTTCAGCATTTGGTTGGTGTTTAGCTATTTTTAAATATTCATGTACATGTGAGGTTCGTGCATAATTGTTACTTGTTGTAAAAGAAAAGGTATAAACAGTAATAGTAGTTCGGGAGGCCCCCTAGTGGACGGTCTAGCAGCAGCGGTGTCATTAAAGTTTTGTTACACAGTCAATTATCTTACGCAAAAAATAATCGATCGTTGTTAAACATACTGGTACAGTCGACCTCCCTATAACACGGTAGATACGTTCCTGTTTATATGAATCCAGCTTCTAAAAGTTTAGCCAATCACAGCCCGGCACGTATGCAGTTTATGACTACGGCTATTTAAAAGGTTTTTTCCGTAAAATTAATCGATTCTAGACTAATTCGACTCAACATTTCGAAAACACGTATAATCTTTTGAGAATAATTCATATAAACTATGCTATAAACAAACAATTGTAGAATCACCGTTCGACAACGCCGCTGCTTAAGCTTGTTTTCGTCGTGGAGATTGCCATCAAATAACGCTCGCGCGCTTCCTGATAAATTGTTTTTTTTAGCGAAAAGTTCGCTGAACTTTAGAGACATCATTAATATAAATATAATTTTTATAAACGTTAAATAATAGTAGGTTCGCTGCTCGTTTAAACTCAACAGATTGTGCAATCTTGTCAAGACACGAGTCGGCGATGACGTTTTACCGAATTATAGGAGTTTTTTTAGCATGTTTGTACGAATACCGTCGCAATTTTTTCGCCGTCATATAGGAATCCGAACTATAAGAACCCGTGTTATAGGGGGAGTCTACTGTATATGCAGTTTGTAAATGCTGGAGGACTTGTATCAAATGGAATGGAGACTACATAAGAAAACGACACAGTAGCATGTTACCTTTGTTTCAAAACACTATTAAGAATTAAATTTAAAGTTTCCGTTTGACTCACTTCATATATTTTTTTCGATATAAATACTTAAATAACTTAATTTTAATAAATAACAACAACAAACTACAGAAAATTAAATTTTCTTACTTTATATCACTAATAATTAATTATATTTTAGAAAATTAAAAACTGTTTATTTTTACCGCAGAGATTGTGTGTGCAAAGATGGGTTTTACAAGCAGAACATGGTTTACCTACTAAATAAGGTTTTGTTCTTGTTGTATTGGATAATCTATAAATTATAAAATTCATTTATAATAACGATATGAATAATTAATAAAAAACTAAAACAACACTGTTTAAAATTTACTTACACTAGATCCATATAACACAAGATCAAATATTCATTGTCATTCCAACATTTATTTATTCCGCATCCAATCTTATTTACTTCAGCTTGAATTATCTATTATTAAAAATTTATTAGTAAAATACAATTTGGAACTTTTTCAGAGAGTTAAGCAACTTCTTTTACACACTTTGCAGTGTAACCAAAATTCACTTTCGCCTGTTGATTTTTCGCACTGACTCCAAGTAATCGCCATGTAGCCTGTATACGCTCACCTGGCATCAAAGCCACCTTTTCCAATCATCAAACGTCTTCTCACAATCCGTCATAGTTACATTAGAATAGCAAGTATTTTCGAATACCATCGTGTCTTGGCCTATAGCTTATATAGGCGTTTTTAAGAAAACGAAATCCAAAGAAGCTCATAAAGCTTATATTATGTTATTCTGAGGAGCCTCTTTGACGGGAACAAACGCGATGTATGTTTTTGAACACGAGAGGGCGTAAGTATCAAGAAGAAAATAGCGGGAATATTGTAGTTTTTGCCCACCATAACGAACCTATTAAACGTTAATTTTTTTTTTTAAATTGGAATTGTTCTTTGTATATTCTACAAAAGACCCGACAACTTATTAACTGGTTCGTAAATTGTAGTTTTATTTTGCCTGCAATAATTTTCAGGGAAATTTTTTGTATGTTCTTAGGAAATTTTGGANTTAAGAAAACGAAATCCAAAGAAGCTCATAAAGCTTATATTATGTTATTCTGAGGAGCCTCTTTGACGGGAACAAACGCGATTCCTAATCTACAATGTAGATCCCGTGTGTAATGACGTGTCATTTTGGAGGTGTGAGAAGATGACTATGATGGTGCAAATGCACTTACAAGTTAGTGTCAGTACTGTATAGTCGCGATACATGTTCCCCAAGAAAAAGTTTCAACAAGAAGTCAATTATATAGGATGCTAACAATTATCTTTCCAATTAAGATGACGTATTGCTTAAAAACTAAACATAGCATCACAGTTTGTGGATCACAAAATGGAGAAACTCATTTTCTTTTATTAGCAAACGTCAGATGTCCACATTATCCAGAAAAATGGCGAATGAATAGGAGAAAGCGTTCTGTGTGTTAGGACATTTAGATCGGTTGCCACGTGCCAAAGTCGAAAACAACCGTTTGACAATACACTATGAATATATGTCTCTTTAATCCGAAATTAAGTCCGTTTGACAACATTTCCGAGAACAACTCAAGTAAGAACCACCTTCAGCACCGTCGATGAAGGTCGTATAAAAGTTTCTATAAAACTGGCATCTTTTGCAAAAGAAAATCTACGAGAAGGCAGAGCGATTGAAGAGAATATCGAAAGAATTCGTCAATCGTTTCCCTGAATTTCTTGTAAGTCGAAGAGATGTGCAAGTCCGGAGTTAGGTTTATCGCAGCCGATAATCTGGAAAGTTCTGCGGAAAAGAGCAGCCTCGAAGTCGTATCATCTCAGTTATTGCATGCAATTTAGCCCAACGACAGTAAGAAAATGTTTGATTTCAGCGTCGAGTAACATTGAAAAGAATGAAGTATACCTGGAAACGGCGTATTACAGCAAAGAGACATGTCATCTGTACAGAAAAGTAAACAGATATAACATTCGTGTTTGGGTAAGAGAGAATCCTCAATCTTGCGTTGAGTATTAACGAGACGTATTTAAAGTTAATTAATTAATGCCTTAGCTGCTAGATGACAGGTCAACTTTGACAGGTTGGAGCACGTCCTCATTATTACCGAAATATAACAGCATTTGTCGTTGAAACATTTCCAGACAGATGGATCGGGCAAGAGGAATTGATAACCTGGCCTCCTCACTCACCAGATCTAACCCCAAGGATGTTTTTCTTGGGGTTTCATTTAAGACAATGTTTACGTTCTACCATTGCCAAGAACGATAACGGAACTGAAGAGAAGAACCACAGAAGTCTTTGACAAATTTCAATAAGGATACTCAGCAAAATGTATGGCGCCAGGATAAATACATGCTTATCACATAGATGTATTACGGTAACAAAGGTATCCATGTTAAATTGAACTAACTGCGAAGTGAAGAACCCCTGAAAAAACTTTTTGAGTTTATCTATTATAAGATCCACAAACAATGATCATACATTCTTCAGTTTTCTATCTGCGTATGATTATAAATGATTTTTCCGGTTAAGAATGAATATCGGTTAAAAATAAGCAATATTTGTTTATTTTTACCGAGTTTACCTTTACATTTGCAGATACGCACACGGTTATTTGGCATTTTCCAGTCAAAATGCCAACAACCATAAGCGTCTCTCCAAAACATTTATTCTAGTCAACTGTTTAACTATGTGGAACCATTTTACCATTTTAACGTTGTGGATACCAGATTCATCGTTGTCCGTAAAAGTATCAACGTAAAAGTAAGCTTCATTCATAGTTACAAAAACCGTGGTCTGTCTCTAGTAAGGTACTTTTCGTACAGCAGGTTTCTACATGCTGTCTTTCGTTTCTTTTTTGTGTGTCTGAAGATCATTTCTAGTCTTTTTCTGAGACAAGTGAAGTTTCTTCGTAATTTTATTTTGGCAAAGGAAGTTTCCTTAGCAGCCAGTTTTTTCGGCTTCTGATCATTGCACCGTATACTGAATTTGTGATGAGGTTTAGAGAGTTCCACTTGTCTTTGTGATGCAGCCAGTCTTTTATGACCAACACAGCTGGTTATGTTGTAAATGGTAAAATTTCTGGCATAAAAATGGTATTTTAAGCAGATGTTGTAACTAGCATGATGGATTTTATCTTTGACAGGGACATATCGTCCCTGGAAGAGCCTTTCACCAGTACTTCTGCTAGTTATTAATTAATTTGGATATTTCTAATAATAACACCTGCAAATTTGAATTACATGAAACTGTGAAATAGAATGTCCTGTGATTCAAATTCGTTCAATTGTAGCCGGCGTTGTGCATTTAATCTAGAATACTTTGGAGTGTGTAAATAAAGTTCCAAAGCCTTTATAATAATTAAAATATTAGATTTTTAAAAAGTTGGAAACAAAGTTCATTATTCTTGACTAATTAAGTCTCTGAGAACAATACAAAATAATTTAGAGTAATTTGTTTACATGAATATTCAGTTAAATACTCATTAAATAAGGGTGTGTTTAACGTGGTATAAGAACAAAACTCAATACAAAAGGAAAAAATCCAAGATGTGTTGCGTAATTTTCCCTGCAAGAGTTAATAAAACTTGTGTGGTGCCATTTGTTATGAGATTTTTATTTAAAAGGCTCAATATTATTGATTATTATAAAAAGCTCAAAATTAAGCTTTCTGCCATTTTATAATAATTAAGCTTTGAGTTAAAAAGAAACATTGTAAATACTAATAACGAGTAAAATCCCTTTTCCATACCCCATGCCAATACTGGCTGATATCGATACTTTTGTGGTATCGGGACGTCTCTACATATAAAACGGTAAATTGTGATCGACATTTATTTATTATTTTTCCTTTGAAGCGTTGATTCATTAAAATAACGAACACTTTTAAAAATGAGTATGTTTAAGTTGGACCTTGCAAATAACGCATGGAGAAGCCACGGGTATTTACTATTCGCACATCACTATAATTAGTGACCATTAGATATCAGTTCGTTTAACTGTATTTTCTATTTTCGGCTAACTTTTTAGAGTGATTTTGCGTTAAGCAGTTTTGGAATAAAACTTAAACATAAAATTAAAATTTAATGTCAAAAATTTTATAATGTATTTTACCTTTAGATAAGCATCGCATAAGTTTCGTTCGACACATCTATTGCCTTGAATATTATATGTAATGAATTCATTACTCCAAGCTTCTATGACGGAATCCAGACCTGAATGATTTCCTCTGTAAACAATCTTGTGGTCTGAAGGTTGCGAATGACAGGAAGCAACATCTTTTCCAGCTTTATTTGCTAATATCTCATCCCATTGCTAAAAGATAAATTTTATGATACATATTTTAATATATTATCAAAAGGTATTTAACATTTCTCACATACATTTTTAAAAATATAAAAATATTCAAATTTTTTAAATTAAAATGACAGAAAAAGATTTAAAGCAACATGTTTCTTTACCACAAAATTCATGTTAGCAGCCTTAGGAACAACGTTACTTCTAACATCATTTAAAAGTGTTATAAACTTTCTCATTTCATAAAAAGTGAAAGACGTCGTATCTGTTGATAGAGTAATTAGGCTTTCACTTAAACTCCAATTGAAATTCATGAACAAAATAACGAAGAATATATACGGACGATTATCCATATTTGCTAAGAAGAAAAATATTGTAATTGATAAATTAATAAGGTAAAGAAGTAAAATTAATACCTAGAAATTAAAGTTTTAATATGAAACTACCAATAATTTAAGTAATATTCTTCATATAATACAAAATGAAACCTGGAACACATCAAAAACTGTATACGTTAATAGAAAATATATTTCTACAATATGTTTAATAAATTTACTAAATTTAGCAGTGGCGTCGAAAGATGTAGCCGGCCCAGGTGAAAAATTTACACGAGCCTCGGGAATAATTGAAAAAGTTGTGGAATGAAATCCGGGTTCTTGTGAATCCCGGGCCAGGGGAATTTTAGCCCATCATCCCACTCTCTCGAGGGTCCTGTAAAGACGCTTGTTAAAAATTCTTGCATGAGATGTTCCCTCATGAGATGTTACAAAGTATCGATTCCATGAAGCATTTTTACTAGTGACGTAACGAATATTCGGTTAGTATTCGGTATTCGGCCTATTTTTCGCTATTCAGCCGAATACCGAATACCTAAAAACAGGAGTAAGAAATAACAAAAACACAGTAAATTAATCATTTTGGTATTTAGATTTAATGTTGTCGGGTTAGTGTTGTTTGTTTATATTTATTTATAACTTATAACATTCACAAAATAAAAAAGAAAATAATATTAGTCACATGTATTCACAATTTATAATTTTACGCACACATGTGAGGGTCTGACCCTGCCTATCCTTTTTAAGCTCTCGTCTTTGCTCTTTCCTTTCTCTTTCCTCCATCTCTCTAGTCCACGTATGCCTATGCATACATTATAATACGCGCTTACGATAATTTCGATTCGTCACTTTTCCGTCGTAGTTTTTCCATTTTATAATTACGTGACTCATAGCCTGGTGATAACGGACAAAAGAGACAGATAGGACGTCGGTATATGTCACAGTTATGATTTCATAGATTCGAGACAGCTTGGTAGCCCGAACGGTTCCAGGCTTTCGCCCGTGCACGCTAAGTAACTTTCATTACAAGCATTTAGCTTTCCGAAGTCTATGACAACAATTGTTTGGCATTGACGGCCGCAAATTTCGCGCCAATAAGCTGCTTCGACTTGTTCGATTATGTTATCAACTCAATTTCATATTTATTTTCACATTTTTGCTTCGCGGTTCTTCTCTGTTCTTTTTATACTATTCGTTGCAACGCTAATTTTTACCCGTTCAAAACGGTTACGTCGATGACCAATAGTGTTTTCCTCAGAAAATGCATGCACAGAAATTCTGTAGAATCGATAGAAGGGCAGCGCAACGTTCGATATTACTGATATCGGGAGTTAAAACCGAAATTTATGAATTTAATTTAACAACTCAAATGCTAAGAAACTTCAAAATTTCAAAATTTAGATTACAACTGTAATTAGTTACGTTTGATTCCAGTATCGACAATTAAACGACAAATCGTTTTATTTTGTAGTTTTAAAAAAGTAATCAGAATCGTCGTCATTATTCCTTTCCCGGCTGTTGTAACAGTAGAAGAGAAGGTGGTATTATGGAACCCCATTTTCATTTCAGTGAATTGTAAACAAGGATCATAACTACACCCACATTTTTTGTGCGAAAAGTACTGGTAAGTATTAAACTAAATGTTTCTAATTGGATTTTTCGCTTGTGTAACTATAAGTATGGTTTTTGAAGGCTTTTGAAAAAAATTAAAAAGTAGGCTTAGGGAAAACCGGGTGGTAATATGGAACCTTACTGTATGTTTTCAAAAAATGCTTTAAATGTATTCAAAAACAAATAGGAAAGTACAAAGAATGTTAGATAATTACAAAATTATTTACTCCAATGTATTTTATCGAGAAAATGCTTTTATAATAGAAAAATATGACCTTCATCAACAATATATATTCCAGCAGCTCTTTTTCGATATTCTCAGGAAGAATCTGCATCTGTTCTAAACTAGTCTTTTTCACAAATTGCTCCGGGCGAATGTCTGCTTGCAAATAGAGAGTTCGGATGAGTTGGGTTCCATATTAAAAGCACCAATGGAATCGCCATCTTGAATTAAATTATGTCTGTTAAGACCAAATTTTAAAAAAACGTGAACATCACACAGATTAATATTTACCCCTAAGTCTCTGGAACAGAATATATGCACCAGTGAACCTACAACTACACGATTTATATTTTAAAAATAATTAAATTCACTTAGCATTCAAAACTTTCGAATTTTAAAAAACACAAATTTGCTGATTCATTACGGACAACCGTTTAACTGAAGTGAAACGGGTTTTCTCCTTGCTATGGATGTCTGCCTAGTTCAGTTCAGCCACAATCCGCTACAGTTCGCCTTTATTATCAGTTCGAAATGGAGTGGTTCCATAATACCCACAGTGTTCTACAATATCACCTTTTCCTCTATACGCCTTTAACAAAGGTAAAGAATGACGATAAGTCAAAAATTGACTTTCTCACAGATTTTTACTCTTTTGGACTCGGAAAGTCTTAAAACGTAGAGAAGTGCAAAAACATTTGGGGTTTTTTGTATGCACGGATGTTAGAATGTGTGTGAGGACAAGATTTGATTCAACCATTTTTAAGCGTAATAACTCCGTTGTTAAACCATTCCACTCCGATTCAAATACCACAGATGTTATTAGGCTTCAATCAGGGTAAACAGAATCGTGCCACACATACACAGTCTAACATCCATACACACAGAAAAACATCCCGAATCTTTTGCATATTTTGATATTTCAACGTTCCCCGAGTCAAAAAAATGTGAAAATTTGGGGGAGTATCTTTTGACCGATCGCAACACTTTTTCTCTGATATATATATAACAGCTGGGAGAGTAAAATTTATCGAATGCATATTTTTATATTATTGCTTAGACGAGTCTTTTAGCTTTGGAATAAAAAACTTTCTACGTTCTATCTTTATTAGAACTCTATTTATTGAAGCTTTTATTCTGAGGTCACGTGATGACATCAGAATTCCTGGGCCTATTTTCCCCTTTACATGTTCCGTTCAATCCATTCATTGCGCATGTCCACGCGCTTGCGCAAAAGGGAACTAAACGTTTTCGTTTATGGTCACTGTAAGCTATAGTAAAAACTATACGGTTTCTCTGGAATCTATAAACCACATCCATTACGGTATATTCAGTAAAAAATTCTTCTGAACAACTATTTGATTCCAAGAATTTGAAAATTTATTTTAGAATAACACATTTGATGATAATGTTTCAACAGTATTTCACACATTCTGTCATGTCAAAATTTTTTTTTTGCTTTATTAAAAAAAGATCAAAGTGAAAAATCATCCAAAAAAAATTCCCCAAATTTTTCCCCAATCTGAAAACGCTGGGCGGCATTGCACATAACTGCCTTTGGTTCTCAACGTCACTTCCTACTCTCCTGCCCGGGCTTGCCCCGTAATGTCATGAAATCGCAAGGGAAGCATATACTTTTCGTTTCAGATGGATTGATCTGTAAGATCGAATCAGTCTTTATCACATCATATAGATCGCTTCTGTCATGTATTTTAGTTGGCAGAAAGTATACAAGTAGGATCGAATCGTATTTACTCCGTGAATGACATTGCTCACAAAACGGCAAATGGGAGTGCCCGTCATACATTCTTGACGTACAATCAAGCAAAATTGTCTCTAAATACCTATTTCTTCATCTCAGTTTATCAGATATTTTATAATGATGTTTTACTTACTATTTATAAGTTTTAAGTACAATACATTTCATCGTCGACAGTTAAACATATTTCTTTGTCGTCAACTATAACCTTAACTTTAACCGTGATGGTCACCATATTTAATTTTTTTTGTCCGATCCAAACGATCCTAACCGCCACTCGGATTAGTTTGAAGGCGATCTAGCTGATCCTAAATGGCGTTTGTACAGTACACGGGGATAGAGATCGCTATAGTTTGTTTGTATACGCGATTTGAACGATCAGAGTAATTTTAGATTAGTTTGATTCAAAAAGTATATGCACCCTAGATGTGTGGTGCACGGGTCTCCCATTATAAGGAAGCTCGACATTATGTTGTTTTCCCGAAGTGTGATTTGTGATTCAATTTCACGTTGAAAAAAGCGGACCAGAGTTTTTTCGCCACTTGCAATCGCCAGTATTATATTTTTTTCGCCACTTTAATAAAAATATCCCCTAGTGGCGATTTTGGTGCTATGCAGCGCGACCGGAGTCAGTGACTTTTTCACTTGGCGCAGTGTTACTGCCATGACTCTCGACAATTAAACAATACGAAAAAATTAAAAACTAAAATACTTAAAAAATTACAACTAACAATAATAATACATGGTGTTCCGCTCGAAAGTACTCAATTTGATTTGGCTAGAAAAAATTAACGGTTAAAGATATAAGATCAGCAAAAATTTTATATAACTGAAAAACTAATCAAATTTTATTTAAAAAAATCACATCTGTATATGTGTTCCACAGTCAGAGATAACCCCAAGACTGCAGGCAATTTCGTGCTATGTTTTGCACATGCTATGCAATTTCGTGCTATGTTTTGCACGTGCTATGCACAGTATGTTTTGTCTCACAGTGGCGATGGCTATGATGATGCGCTCCCGAATATCCTGAAGGTCTCTGAATAATATCTTTCACGTAATCCCACAGGAAGAAATCTAATGCCCACCATTATCTTCCGATCTTGGCGGGCACGTTATCGGGCATACCGGAACGATCTGCGCCTTCTGTGGCGAAGCTATGAATGGATAATAACGCTCACGATTCGACTTCTGCGCTATTTTGCAGTACGAAAAAAATCTTTATAAAACTTGAGTTTTCTCACCAGATGCCAATTGTTGCTTCTATGTGTCATGCACTTTAACAATTCCAGCTTCATCCTGTAAGATTTGTGGGATCAGATCCAAAAGCAGCTAGGAACGCATTGCATTTATTTATTAATGGCAACGTTCCTTTTCTGAAAGGTTCTAGAATATAAAGTTAACCCATACGACTGTTTTAGCCACTTCCTGCCAGATTACGGATATACGTCATCGTAGGTCAAGCGACTGTTTTACAACAGTTAGCGAGGGAAGAAAATTTTGGAATTTCACTATTTTTATTACATTGTTAAGAGTTTTTACACTCTTAATATTCGAAGGTAAATCGTTAAAATTCGAAGGTAAATCGTATCTATCGTTATTGCTATCATTAAATACAATTATATTGATGATTATATCGATAAAAATTGTACGGACGTAACATAATGTTCCTAGAGCCGTTTGATATTCTGTTGTAATCTTTGCACTTCGTTCTGTAGAAATTACAGAATATTATTACAGATGAAATATATTTATTACTAAAATACTTTAAAATATTAAGAATAGTTTTCTACATGTATAAAAATAGTATCCGCACGATGAAATGACGACTACAAGTAATAAGCTGGCCCATAACAGGATGGTAACGTTTTTAAAATAACTCGAGATATAAAAAAAGAAATATTGATTATTATTAATTAATATAACTTTTTAAAAATATGCATATTTACGTAAAATGTATATTAATGAAAAATATAAAAATGTCTTTACATATTATAAATTTACTGTAGTATTAATTATTTGTATAATAATTTTTATGTAAGAATTGTTAATTCTACTTTTTTCTACTTTAGAATATTATATCTTGATTAAATTTATTTGGGAAAATAAAAAAAAAACCATAATTAAATTTTATTATTTTTATTATAGATGCCAGGAACAATATGTGCTGTTGCATCTTGTAATAGCAGCTATTATAAAACAAAGTTTTTAAATAGGAAAGTTATATTTCCTAAAGATCCAATAATAAGAAGAAAATGGATCCATAATTGTAAAAGAAAAGACAAATTCAATCCTGATTCTTGCCATGTTTGCTGTGATCATTTCACAGAAAATAATTTTGAGAAAAATTTAAAAGCCGAATTATTAGATTTATTGGCAAAACCTAAACTAAAGAAAACTTCACTACCATCAGTAAATTTAGGAAATATAGAAAATGAAAATATTAATCAGTTAAATAAAAGAAAAAATCGTTTATTAAAAAGAAATAGAAAAAAAAACTGATAGGAAAACTTTCTGATGTAAATAAACAGAAGAATCTCTTAAATGTAATGATTGTAAACCTTTATAAGATCTTAATTTTAAATTAAAACATAAAAATTCTATTTTAAAAAATGAAGATTAAACATATTGATATAAGAATGCAATCAATCCAAAAAAATCTGAAATTTTGGAAAATAAAACTGTCATCATCCAAAAAGAACATGAAAAATTGAATAAAAAAATAAATAAATAAATTTTGTTATTTCAATATTAAACCTTTACAGAAACACAAATCTATAATCTGCTGGAGAGAAATAAGGAAAATTAAATGGAAGATTTGGCATTTCGAGATATTTATACTTAAGAAATTAAATGAATATACCATTACCTGCAGTTTCAACACTTCAACCATGGGCTTTAAAAATAAAGCTTTGTTAAACGATGTTGAAAATTAAAGGCTTTGAACTTTCAAAAGAGAAAAAAAAAACAGTTCTTAAGTTTGATGATACGAAGGTAAATATTGTATATACCCAGGGTGGCCAAACTCCTTGATAGTCCGAGCCATTTTTTAAAATTTGAAATTTTTCGCGAGCCGCAATTAAATACATATTAAAAAGGTATGCAAAAAATTCCAGATTACAAATTATATCCTTAGCAAAAGTGATACAAATTGTTTCCTCCAGAGCACAATGTCAACTGTCCATTGCAATGACAGTTTACAAATTCAAAATCGGTCTGGAGTCGGTCGATAACGGACGATTACACCACTGTTTATGTTCGTTCGCGCAGTTTTTGATGAGTCATATCATTCTTAACTTGGAACGAAATGAAATTTGTTACAACGTTGCACTTAGTCTTTCATATTTGTTGTTAATAATTTAAAAGACATTTTGAAACACATACGGAACGATAATAATTTTTAAAAATATAATAACACAAACTGAAAAGGGAACTCGGGTATATTTATCGAGAGCCACAAATAATCCTTCAAAGAGCCGCATGTGGCTCGCGAGCCGCAGGTTGGCCACCCCTGGTATATACTGTATTCATATTGATGAAACCATATAATTTACATTTTACTGATATTTCGGGTAAAGTGTATATGAATATGATAAAGTGAAAGATCAACTTATTGGACTCAAGTTTTAATAATAATGTTTTGAAGAACATTTTTCATTATTTCATTTCAAATTTTTAAAACTTTTTATTAATAGATTTAAAAAAAAGTAATTAACAAATTAATTAAAAATAAAATTATGCATTAATTAAATAATAAAAATCTGAATTATGAATTAGGCCTAACAACTTCAATTATAAAAATTCAAATTTTCACAATTTTAACACAAAATTTATTGAATAAATAAAAATATATCGATTCAATTTGTGTTTATTCAATTTAATTTTATTCTAAAATTAAAAAAAAACCTTTTAATTATTAAAAATATTAATTTACCTAAACTTTGAATGATTCTTCCTTCGTCTTCGAAACTTCTAGAATAAATATCGTCTGGTTATTCTATTGGACCAATGATTTTTAAAACGTTAAGTCATGCGCAGAAATGTTATAGAGCGTCATCTCGAGTTGCCAGTTTAAATAATAATAATAATAATAATAATAATTTAATTTCATTATTTCAGTACATTTATAATCTTTTATTAATTTTTTAGATTTTTAAAAGTAGCATTTAAATAGAATATCTTAAAAACAAATTGTAAATATTAACATTTTTGGAACCGCGTTATGCCGAAAATTTTAATACGAAAACTGTCGGCTTAAGTTCATTAGCGAAAACTTTAATCATCATATTTAAACAATATAATTTTTAACGTGATAAAAGATGAAATTATTTCAATTTTAGGTCAAATTTTTAATACTTTTTTATACTAAATATATTTAGAAATATTTATGTTTATAAACACGGCTCTTTTTATTAATGGAGGTCGCGCTAACGGCTATAGGAATATCCATAGCTATGCCATCGCATAATGAATTGCTTGCTGCAACGTAATCGTTGTTTAAATTTTATTAATTTAAGCCAGATAAAAATATATCGTGATATCGGAAAAACTGTAAAATTAAAACGAAATATAACAGATAGTTAGAAGAAAAAGATATTAATTTTTATAAGTTTTTCTGTAATAAAAATACTTATATATAATTTATAAAATTACATGTCCTGACTGACTGATTCATCATCGCCTAGAGCAGGGGTGTCCAACCTTTTTGTTTCTCTGGGCCGTATTGGAAGAAGTGAAGGAGTTTTGGGCCATAAGTATATATAATATAGGCTATACTTGTGGCCCAATATACAAGTATATTTAAGGATTAACATGTCTAGATTATAATAATAAGTATTAAAACTTTATCACGAAAAAGGATATTTTAAAAAATTACTTCTACAGACACTTTCAATTTTTACGTAGAAATAGATTATCATCATAATCATTAACAACCGTTGTCAATCTACTGCAAAATGTAGGTCTCCTCAAGCCTCTTCCACAATCTTTTGTTTTGAGCACTTCGCTTCCATGTTGTGCAAAGATGCCTCTTGATCTCATCAACCCACCGAGTGTTAGGACGTCTTCTTGGTTGTTTTCGATCTCTTGGTATCCAATCAAGAACTTCAGATGTCCAGCGATGGTCAGTTCTTCTTGCAATATGTCCAGCCCACTGCCACTTGAGGGATTTTACTCTAGCGATGATATCGGTAACTCCTGACATTTTCCTGATCCATGTTATATGTTTCTGATTTCTCCTTGTTATGCCAAGCATGCACCTTTCCATATTCCTTTGGGTAGTATGTAGTCTTTGGATTTCTGATTTTCTAAGAGTCCAAGTTTCTGATCCATAAGTGAGAACTGGCAAAACACACTGATCAAAAACCTTGCGTTTTAGGCACAGGGGCATCTGTTGATTTTTCAAGACTATACTATTCCTATCAAAAGCACTCCAGCCAACCTTTACACGTCTGCTTATTTCCTCCTCGATGTTGCCATCCATTGATATTCTTTGTCCCAGGTAAATGCAAGCATCTACCTTTTCCAATTCCATGTTATCTACTAGTAGTGTTTCTTCACATACGAAACTGTTGTACATAATTTTCGTCTTGTTCAAATTCATCTTTAAACCAACTTCTTTACTTTTGTTTGCAAGTTCATGAATCATGTCCTGGAGCTCTGAAGGGCTATCTGTAATGATGGTTACGTCGTCAGCAAATCGAAGATGGGTCAGATGGTCTCCATTATTAAAAGGTGATACTAATATATTTATAAATAATATGTAGCCAAATCTTGCAATTCTGGAAGAATACTAAATAAAGCTGGAGTTGTGACTTAAAGGATAATAGACCCAAATGCGGGGAAAGGAGAGAAAAGACAAAAGATAAAGAAGCGAGAAAGGTTGAAAAATTAAGGGTTAATATTTGCATAACAGAAGATCTATTTAACCTTTCTCACTACTTTTTATCTTTTGTCCTTTCTCTCCTTTCCCTCCTTTCCCCAAATTTGGGTCTATAATCCTTTGAGTCACAACTCCAGTTTTATTTAGAAAACCTTCCTCACTCACATGTCACCAAGTATTTGAAAATATTTCCTTTCCACTCAAAAATAAATTATGAATAAAGGTTTACGGCTTTGTGAAAACTTTTTTTTTTGAGTTTATGCCTTGAATTAAATAAATAAATAAATTTTTTTAATTTTTCGGTTTTGTTTACACGTTTATTGGTCCGCGGGTTGGACACCCCTGGCCTAGAGTAAACCGCTGAACCTAAACTGGTGAAATTTGGTACACAGTTAGGGTACGTCATGAAAATGCATACTAAGAAGGGATTTTTCGAAATTTCCTCGCGGGGGAGAAGGAGAGGATTAAGGCTGAACCCGAGGAACGGCTTCTACTGTACTATTTTAGATACGATTTTTTTTTTGTTTTTGATAGATTTCTCTTGTTTTCTCCAATAAAATTTCCGGTTAAAGAAGACTCCTATGTAAAGTTGTTTGATACGTTTGTCTATATCAGATACACATTATGAGGCGTTTCTTTAACAAATAACTTTGATATCATTCCCATAATAACAACGTATAAAAGCCACAGAAAGATATATATCTAAGAACTTTAACAATGCTTAACAAGATTGTAGAAGTTAGATAAAAGTATCACAACTCTTAATCGCAGCCATTATTTTACCTTACTTTTTTGTGCTTTTAATAGAAATATTCCATTGTTATGTTTTTATTCCAGAACAATTGTCATAATAATAATTATTTTAGCATATAGAAATAATTTAAATATTTGAAATTAATTCCAATTTTACTAACATAATACAGTAGAATTCTTCCTCTTTTGATATTCTATTTTTAACAGGAAAACTACAGAGGCACGTGGAACCCAGGCAAATTTGAATTAGGGGCCTCATATATAGTGTTGACTTCAGACATTTTTCTTCGGGAGAATTTTTCGGAGAAATTATTTTTTTTTTATAAAAAATTGATGAGGGCCCCAAACAATTGTCCTGTTTGCCCATAGAATAACGCTCCACTGTCAAACTATAAAACAGTTTATATTTTTATTACCGGTTTAACATCCGTATGCATACACAGGCATTTTTGATTAATGAAAAATATATTCAAAGAATTTTAAAAACTACAAGAAATTTTCTTAAACTAGAGAATAATGATGAATAAGAATACCACGTGACTATTGATAGTCAATTTGAACGGTAAATGCTGTGGAAAAGGATTGCGGTTCATCCTTATATCAAGAATTTTAGAATTGAAGGACTTTATACGCCATCTGTTATTCAAAAATGAAAATAAAACGAATAAAGGTTTATAATTTTTTATTTCTCAATAAAACATAATATAATAGTTTTCTGTTCATTGTATAATTTCATTTATATATTTTAATATATTAATGTTTATATTTTATTAAAATTATAAA